>NC_051413.1:11849998-11850344 GCF_015228065.2 Penaeus monodon
TCAACAGTACAATCAATATTCTACAAAAATAAATTATTTAATCTTTCTTTTGATACGCATGTAACCTTCTGACAGTTAATATTAAAGTTTTATTAGCCTTCTTACACATAACATTATCCTTCTCATCAAAATTCTTACAGTTTTTCCTTTATAACCAAAAGAAAGTTAAACTCAACAAGTACCCTCCTAAAAACGGGATTAAATTTATCTAAAAAAAACAAGACTAAAACAGCCTCTTATCTGCCTCAGGGTGAGGAGGAGGAGAGAGCAGGGAGGGGCAGAGAGGGAAGCAGTAAAATGCATAGAAGTCGAGGGCATATAAACACGCTGGGGAAGGGAGCGACAG
>NC_051413.1:11851135-11851498 GCF_015228065.2 Penaeus monodon
TACATCTAACCCAACAGACGTAAATAAAGCCAAAACGCACTTTTAGCGTAACTGATCGCCGGACATAAATTTTACGCACCAATATAGGTCAGAGGTTATGGTAACCGATTTGCATCATTGCAATTCGGTAAGGGAACAGGCATTCCATAAACGCTGCGACGAAAACTATTGCTTCTACCGAGTCTTAGTAATAAAAAATTTTGGAGTACGAAACGTTATACGAATAAAAGATGCAGTGCATGCAATATTTGTGGATGGCCTGCCACTGTCCTTTTAATACAAAAAAATCTGTCAAACAAACATATGCAGCCTGAGTCAACGTATTACATGTCCAATTCAAGTTACACTCACACCCAAACAAAC
>NC_051413.1:11851556-11852282 GCF_015228065.2 Penaeus monodon
GGGGGGGGGGGGAGGTAGTACATCTAGATATAGATTTCCCTCGAGGGAACCGCAATCTTGAGTCAGGGACCCTAACAAATATCAGTCTTCATCTTCAGTGCTGAAAAGAACGAGGATAATAAGAATCGAAGTTGAAATATATAGAAACGTAAGATCCTTATACAAGAAAATAAAGAAAAATTAATTTATTAAAACCGAATGCCAAGGATATATCAAGTCCAGTATGAAAATGAATAGTCAAAACCTCAGGAACAAATCTATCATTAAGATAACAGAGAAACCCTCAAAGAGGTTATGTATGCACACGTAATGGTATAATTCAGCACGGGTTTCAAAGTATATACCAACAGTCACGATAAAAAAAATCAAGTCAAATATTTTTAGACTTATTTGAACAGTGAAATAATGCGTGTCTCCTTGCCTGGGTTAGGTGGGAATCGGTGTTTTAATCACACATGACTCTTTTGTCCGTTTCGGTACAAAGATTCAGAAATGGTGAAGCAGGGTGTGGTTTGCAGAACTTTTGCATGATTTCTTTTCATTTATTTGTTTAAATATCATATGTAGCTGATTCAATCCAAGACAAGTGATATTTCTTAGAGATTTGCCGAATTCTTTAAGCATTTTATGCTAGAACTAAACTATTGCTTCAGAATAACGTGTTACACCATGATTCGCTAAATAAGCTTCAAACATTTTGAGGGATATATATATATTTTTTTTAAG
>NC_051413.1:11852368-11853043 GCF_015228065.2 Penaeus monodon
TAAGTAGATATGTTAATTTTGATAGGATGTAAATAATATATTTCCACTCAATGTAATAACCAAAGGACTAGGAATAGTACCTTGATGTAGTCACCTGCACTAATTTCTGCTCAGGGGTTACTCCTACCTGTCTCTATTTAGTGGGAAATCGAGGAGCCCAACCACTCCCATCACACAACTAATATGAGACTAGATGTAATAAGGCAATGAGGCTTTAAATATTAGGAGTCGTAAAGTCCACGTCGCAAGCTACTAGTTGGCCAAGGAAGCATAAAGATACCGGTTTTCACATTAAATTTCTTATGTTATACGTATTCCTAATTTCTACAACAGTCTCAGTTTATGTATGTATGAACGTTAAACTGTTTAGATATTTGTTCGTGTATGTCTAGAACGATCTTTAAGTTGCCTATCATGAAATACACAAGGAGAGAAAATGTTGTTATTTGTGCAGAATTTCTACTCGCAAATGGTTGCCATTTTTGCTTGGCGCGAGGACAGACATGCTTCAAATGTGTTTCTTAAAATGTTCGTATGTTTAGAATTTACAGCTTATTTAATACTTATGTATTACTGTATCAGCATGTGTCATTTCCTTCATAGCACAGACTATATTTCACACCATTGCAAATTCTTCAGGATAAATGAAAAAGAATTAATTTTGTTTTACGTCAA
>NC_051413.1:11857528-11857867 GCF_015228065.2 Penaeus monodon
TCTTTTGCAAAAGCAGAGGAAGTATTGCGTCTCTCTATAAGTATTCCCAAAGTTCCAATTGCCTATATTCTATCTCTCCTTTAGGTGTGTGAGGGAGAAAGAGCGTCAAGAATATAATTTGACTGCGTGTGACGTTGTTGTAATCTTGTATACACAGCCAAGTGTAACAAACTGGCAATATTTGAATTTATCAGGTTATGTCTTTTTCCCCAAAGTATTCAACCGCCAAAGAAAACTATTTTATCGTCGCAAGTTTCCCCTCTCACCCTTTTAATTTACCTCGCACACCCTTGTTTTTTTTGTTTTTTTTTATAGAGAACGCAGGATACCAAATTTTTA
>NC_051413.1:11858336-11858403 GCF_015228065.2 Penaeus monodon
AAGGTCAGTTCGACGATATAATATACATATATATAAATCGGAACTGACCTTAATGTGCTTGGAAGCA
>NC_051413.1:11858494-11858589 GCF_015228065.2 Penaeus monodon
TCTTTCGTTACTTCGAATACCATTTTGATTGAAAGACGGAGAGATGAAAGCATAATAGAAAAGAAGTAATAGAAGAAGAGGAAAACAGGTGTCTC
>NC_051413.1:11858979-11859567 GCF_015228065.2 Penaeus monodon
CTGCTTACTGCACTCCCCTCCTCTTATCATGTGGGTATGAAGCCCCATTACGTGCCGTTGTTCCTACTTAACTTTAATCCTCTGCATATTAGCCAAATAATTCATAATAATGACACTCACCTGTGTGATGGAGAAAGCTAAACCAGTTCATTTTGGGTTCATATTATTATCATTTGCACGATTTGTCTCTCTATTTCTTATTTCATTTTGGCGTTATATGGGTACGTTTTGCGTTCTCAGGTATGTGTCCGGTGTCGGGGTGGTAGTTATTACAGGGAATTGCAATATTTTGAGGGCTGTTATATCGAAAAGTGTTATTAATCTTAAGAGCTATTATATCGTTATGTTCTTTTTGGTCTTTATTTCAACTGCTATTGAGATGGTAAGTGGAATTCATCTCGCGCTATTATATCGGTATCTTTTCTTCATTTTGTGCTGTGATCGTGTGTTATATATTTGGTTTCTCTTGGTTCATGATGAAAATTTAAGTTTAACAACAATTACCTTAATCAGAAACTCATGTGAGTATATGGTTGTTTACAAATATAAAGACACTTGTATACAGATCTTATCATTATTTTGTAAGGC
>NC_051413.1:11859669-11859820 GCF_015228065.2 Penaeus monodon
GTGGGTATGAAGCCCCATTACGCGTCATTGTTCCCACTCAACTTTAATCCGCTGCTTGTTAGTCAAATAACCCATAATAATAGCACTCAACTGTGTGATGGAGAAAGCTAAACCAGTTCATTTTGGGTTCAAATTGTTACTATCATTTCAG
>NC_051413.1:11859878-11860300 GCF_015228065.2 Penaeus monodon
TCTCTGCCTTTAAATTATTGTTTATGTGTACGAGTTGGTTTTTAATTTCACGGGAATTTTTTTTTCTTGAAAGGCTATTATATCGGTAAGTTCTTTTCACTCAAATGCTGTTTTTCAGGGGGCTATTTATCGCCCGTGATTTTGAATCGATAAGTGTCCTTATTTTTTTTTTAACAAATTGTATCAGTAGGTGAAATTTTAATGAAGTGCTATTGTATCAGCAAGTTCCATTCCTTTTAAAGGGGTTTATCATAAGGTTGTACTTGGTATGTTTGGTTTAGGGTTTTTGTTGATTTATTTTTTATAATGTAGGGTAAATGAGAACAAACACGTTTAATGAGGTCTGAAGGAGGTATAAGTAGAAAATATTTTTACAAAATGTTTACACGTAACACAAAAATTCACTGTTTTGCAGGGCACAG
>NC_051413.1:11861172-11861290 GCF_015228065.2 Penaeus monodon
AATTTTTCATAAAACTTTTTTGCATTTTATAGGATAGGTGATTTTTAAGGCAGGGGGGTGTTTTAATGTATTTTTGGGCGTAATGTGAAAAATTAAAAATTTGGTCTAAATTGGTAAA
>NC_051413.1:11861346-11861546 GCF_015228065.2 Penaeus monodon
CTTATTAGAGGTAAATTTTGCCCAGTATAGAAATACTCATGATATGTTTTGGGGTGGGGAGGGTGTGTGTAAAAGTGTTTCTGTAAAGAGGAGGCAATGCTGCTAACCGGGATGTGTTGGGTGGCCGGGATTTATTGAAAGGGGCGACCAGGGGGGCCCCAGAAACTGATTGCAAGGCTGGGGATCTACCACCAGTTACC
>NC_051413.1:11862030-11862281 GCF_015228065.2 Penaeus monodon
CACAACTATCAAGGATAAATCATAGAAAAATAGTCTGGAGCCCAATAAAAAGCCGGCGCGGGCCCAACTCCCGGAAAAAGCAAATAAATTTTTAAAAACCCCAAATAGACAAACAGGAGCGGGGAGCCGCCGTGCCTTCGCCCTCCTCGCCGCCCGTCCGTTTCAGGGAATAATACACGCTTTTTCGGGCCGGCGTTTTCGGTTTGGATTCTAACAAAAAAAAGCTTTTTTTTCCCGGTACAGAAAAAGAA
>NC_051413.1:11862626-11862712 GCF_015228065.2 Penaeus monodon
GTCAAAAAAAGGTTATAATACAAAAAAAAAAATCTAAATTAAAAAAGATTAAAAGATTATTTTACACTTGCTCTTAAGTAAACAGG
>NC_051413.1:11863086-11863168 GCF_015228065.2 Penaeus monodon
GGATACAAAAAAAAGATACATAAAAATACTATTTAAAAGGAAAAATTGTTTAATATGGTCAGTTCTATCTAAAACCTCACAA
>NC_051413.1:11863526-11863625 GCF_015228065.2 Penaeus monodon
AATGTATACATATGTGTTAGTGTGCGCGTTCTTTCCTGTATGATTTTTTTTTTTTAAAACACTTTGCGTTTTTCCCGTTTGATTTTCCAACACGAATCC
>NC_051413.1:11863662-11865342 GCF_015228065.2 Penaeus monodon
CACAGAACTACTGTTACTAGCAACTACTTTTCCCAAAATTTTTCCCAAAAAAAATAAACAATGGTTTAATGTTTGCGAGAGTGGGAAAAGGGGTTCACCTAATCTTCTTGTCGTCTTTTTTATAGAAATTTTTGTGCAGACCCCTTGGTAAGTAAAAAAGGCATGAAAAAGGGGGTAAGATACAGGGAATTGCATTGTATGCACTATCATCGATGAAAATACCTATTAAACAAGGCTATGACCCCCCCTAAGAAGGGGTGCTACCTCCAACCCCCCCCTGAAAGACAAAAATCCTTCACGTATAAACCATAGGATGGGACATGCGTCATCTGAAGGGAAGGTACAGACTACATGTGATATCTCAGACGTACTTTATTAATCGCCAGAATATCCCCTACGCTTCGGAAAAGGGAAGGGGGGAGGGCATGAAGATGCACCACATTCCGCTTTTACAGGGGTGGCGCGAGGGTTTAGAGTGAAACATTTTGTATCTGCGAGGCTAAGTAACCCATAAAATCTTTTGAGGGGCCATATCTGTTACTGCAGAGGGAAAGGACTGCGGGGAGGTGTGGTTAACGCGCCCCCCGGGACTCGTTACGGGCCCTCCCATCATGTATACTGTTCAGATGGTCACCAAATAAGTTGTAAAAATGATAATAAAAATGACTTGCCATAAAAGAAACGTTTTAAAATCCCTTTTTAAAAGTAGCAATCGGTAGTAGAGGAAATATATAGAAAAAAGGGAGTATGTTTTGGGCCGCGGGTGGGCCCCTTAGGGGTAGGGCTCTTACATAAAAAAAATGCTGTCTCATATAATTTCAATTCATATTCGTTTTTGTCTTCCCCACTTTTTTTTGATATTCTTCATCCCTTCCCCCACAAACGAGTAAAGGTTTTTGGGGGGTTCTCCCGCAATAAAACCTTAATATCAGCAGCAGGAATGGAGAAGAATATCCCGGTCACTTTCCGCGGGCCGTCAAGGCAGGGAATTGAACACTCGCCTTTTTTTTATTCCCTCCCTAAGTTGCCCCCACACTATGGGGGAAAAAATGTCAAAAACCCCGACTGGTAAAAAATATCGCATACAAACCCCAAAAAAGACCCAAAAAAGTCACCGACTGTCAAGGATACCCAGTTTAGCCAAAAAAATATTTAAAATCCTATGTGAGTTTCCAATAATGTTGCCTTGTTTTCAACTGCTTGTTTTACGTATATGATTAAAACTCACATTTTACTAGTGTGGACGTACCTTTTTTTGTAGTTTAAAAAGGAGATTTAGCAAAACCAAAATTTCCCCATGGATGAGGCTGCCCAACCCCCTCCTCAGCATCCTTCGTTTTCAGTAATTTTAAATCCTGTGCAAAATGAATCTCTTTATCCTCCATTTTTAAAGCCGTACTAAGACGAAGATGCAAGTTCGGGTCCCCCTCGTGGGTCCCAGCTAGGAGCCTTTGGGGGAAGGTAGTGTTTTTAGTTAATATGCGCTGAGAAAATTTAATGCTCTCCTATGAGAACAATTTTCAGACAAGGTTAAAACTTTTATGGGAGGTGCTTCGTAAGAGAATTACGTTTTTAGGACTATCCCCGAGTTTTCATTTATTATGCAGGTTTAACCCCTTTTTTAAAAAATAAATAACAGGAAAAAAGTTGATGTGATGTAAAATAAAATAGGATGATGGT
>NC_051413.1:11866143-11866271 GCF_015228065.2 Penaeus monodon
TTTCTGTAAAAAAAAAATACACAAAAGGAGCTTCTACACGTGTCATTGAATATACCGGGTAGACATTTTTTGCAATAAAATTTCAGAGCCTGTTTCATTCCTCTGATCTGCCCCCCCTCTCTGCCCCC
>NC_051413.1:11866302-11866563 GCF_015228065.2 Penaeus monodon
GAACACATTTCCCAGAGCGAAAAGATAGATTAAAGAGACAAAAAAAATCGCACAGAATATTAGATTTGCATGCTGTGCGGAATCGAAATGAAAAGAATTTAAAAATGAAAATCTTTTTCAGATCCTCGCCCCCCTGATACATTTCATGCTTTAAGGGGACTTTTTTCGTTTTACCTTATTCGAAGACTTTCACGGAAAGAGCAAAGTCTCAGACATTACATGGGAATAGAAAATTATGCTTTTTACTGATTCATATCTTTT
>NC_051413.1:11867481-11867758 GCF_015228065.2 Penaeus monodon
CAACATGGCACGTGTCACTTTTACATCAAAAATAACATTTCCCCTTAAATATGCCCACACTGGGATATTGTATTGCGCCATAGCCTGCATTCCGCCTCTTAGTATTTAGGCAGCATTCAGTGGCAATAACTACCCCATTTCCTTTATTTTTCTCTGTATTTTTTTTTCTCTTTTCATGTTTAAATAGAATTCCAGAAAAGCCTTAGGAAACATAAAAAAATGATATTTCCATTTCCTACAATTCTTTTCGTACCCCCCTCTTACCCTCCCCCCCCCC
>NC_051413.1:11867791-11867861 GCF_015228065.2 Penaeus monodon
GACATTGGACAATATCGTACCAACAGAGAATACGAATATGCATTGTGTAGCGAGTTTTAAATTGAAATTC
>NC_051413.1:11868220-11868422 GCF_015228065.2 Penaeus monodon
TCTCTTGTAGCCCCGTTATGAGGGAGACGGCCCATTGTGGCCTTTCCTTCCGTGAATTCAGAGCCGAAGACGAAAAAAACTCATTTTTAGCGGGACGGGCCTTGCTTTTACTGCGTTTGTTGGCGATACTGTTGCTGTGTTCTTCTTCTTTCCATTACCGTTTATAGGAACTGAATAAAAGGACGTTTATAGAACCGAAAAT
>NC_051413.1:11873337-11874766 GCF_015228065.2 Penaeus monodon
AGACGTGTTGAGGGGAGAGGAGAGAGGAGAGGGCCGAGAGATTTGGGGTCTGAGAGAGGAGGGAAGGAGGGAAATCGGGTGAGAGTGGGGGGAGTAGACGGGTGGGAGAGAGAAGGGGTGGAGATGCCGAGGGGAATAGGGGTGTTGGGTTGGGTGGGCAGGAGGTGGAGAGGGAGAGGTGGGGAAGAGGGAGAGCGGGATTCGAGGGAGAGAGGCGCGCGGAGTGGAGGAGAGCCCCGTTCTGGAGGGGGAGCACCCGGAGGCCGGGTAGAGAACGGGGAAGAGGGGAGAGAGGGAATGTTGCGACAGAGGGGAGAAGCGAGAGAGTGGAGGAAGTTGAGAGAGGAGAGGGATCAGAGAGAGAGAAATCGAGAGAGAAGAGGAGGGAGAGAGAGAGGAGAGTGGGTTGGGAGAGAGATTAACGGGTGAGAGGATGGAGAGTTGAGTGAAAAGGGCGTGCGACGAGATGGGAGGAGTGAGAGGGGAGAGGATGAGCGAGAGAGGGAGAGAGAGAGGATCGGAGTGACGAGAGGGCGCGGATGGATGATGTGTGGGAATGAGTTCGAGAGGTGAGGGGAGAGAGAGATTGAGGTTGCGAGGGAGACGGAGTGGGGGTGATGAGAGGGCGACGGAGGGCGGAGGAGAGGGCAGCGTGAGAGAGGATAGAGCGGTGGAGGAGAGGGAAACGAGAGAACCGAGAGGTGATGAGAGTTGAGAGAGAGAGAGGTGAGGCAGGGAGGCCAGGAGAGGCCTCGAGAGGTTCTTAGTTGAGAGGAGAGAGGGAGAGTAATTGAAGTAGACAATGAGGGGGGGGGGGTGAAGGGCGTTAGTGGTGGGGTAGGAGGAGAAACGAGGGATGAGGAGTGAGAGGAGAAGTACGTTGAGACGGGGGAGAGAGGGGTGGTGGTGTGGGAGAGGTGATAGTGCTGGGGAGGGGGACGAGAGCAGGAACGGGGAGAGAGATGGAGAGGGTTTCGGGTGAGAGCGAGTGGGAGGGCAAGAGGGAAGGAGGAGAGTGTGAGAGAGTTGAAGAGAGGGAGAGAGAGAGGGTCGGGAGAGGGGAGTGTGGAGAGGAAGAGAGGGGAGATGTGAGCTCGGAGACGAGAGAGAGAGCGGGAGGAGAGGCAGGGAGGGGAGCGAGGGAGAGAGAGAGAGGAGAGAGTGAGTGGTCGCGAGAGGGGGATCGGGAGCCGGGTGAGAGAGAGATCAGGGCGTGGCGACGGATGAGGGCGACGAGAGAGAGAGAGGTTGGAGGAGCACAGCCGAAGAGCCGAGGAGCTCCTGGGGAGAGAGAGAGTGGGAGGGAGTTGGAGCGAGAAGAGTGTTAGAGTTGGGAGGGAGACAGAGGGGGAAGAGTATGGAGAGAGAGAGAGTTGTTGAGCGATGGGGCGGGGACCGGGAGACCGAGGATGGGGACGAGGGGAAGGGG
>NC_051413.1:11877299-11878234 GCF_015228065.2 Penaeus monodon
TTTGGGGAGAGGGGAGTGGGGCGGGTGGGAAGCGAGTTGAGCAGAGGGATGAGTGAGGGGGGCTGCGAGGAGCGAGAGAGGGGAGGAGGAGAGTGGCACCGGGGAGTTTTAGGAGGAGAAGGAGACTCGGTGGTGAGAGAGCCATTTGGGGGGGAAAAAGACGAAGAGGGGCTGGAGAGTGACGACAAGGAGAGTGAGTTGGATGGAGAGTGAGGCAGAGAGAATGCGTCGAGAGGGAGAGTGTGGGGTGTAGAGAAGAGCTCCCGGGAGAGAGTAGAAGGAGGCGAGGACAGGAACGAAGTGGGGGGGTGGGTTGGGGTGGGGGAGAGGATTGCTAATATGAGGGAGAGCGTAGAGGGTGGTGAGAGGAGAATGAGGAGAAGTGACCGGGAGAGGAGAGAAGATCGGAGAAGCAGGGTAGGAGAGTTGAGGGCCACTCGTCGGAGAGGATGAGTGAGATGGAGAGAGGCGATGGGAGGTGAGGAGAGAAGAGAGAGAGAACAGGCGTGTCCGAGTGGAGAGGGGGGTGAGTGAGAGAGGCGAAGAGAGAGAGAGAGCCAAGGAGAGAGAGATGAGTGAGCGGGGGAAGAGTGAGAGAGGAGGATGGAGAGGGATGGAGAGAGAGAGAGGGAGGAGGAGAGAGAAGAGAGGACGAGTCGACGAGAGAGTTTGGAGGCACGAAGACGGAGATTGGCGAGTGAGAAGAGAGATAGAGAGGAGGAGTGAGAAGGAGTAGAAGGAGAGAGACTGAGGGGAGGAGCGTGCAATGGTGAAGACAGGAGGAGAGCGGGAGGTGAGAGCGGGGAGGGGGGAAGTTATCGGTGATCAAGAGAGTGGAGGGCGGGAGCGTGAGAGAGGGCCCTGATTTGATGAAGTGGGTGAGACGGAAGAGCTACAGAGAGGAGAGGGTCGTGAGAGGGTTGTCGGAGTGATGA
>NC_051413.1:11878278-11878714 GCF_015228065.2 Penaeus monodon
ATTTAGGAGGGGGCGTTGAAGATGAGCAGAGTGACGAGTGTCCGGGAGGAAGGCTACCCGATAGGGACAAGCAGATGAAGAGAGACGTGGGGGAAGGGAGAGAGCTGAGAGTGGGGGGGAGAGTTTGAGGCGAGGGGGGGTATGAGGAGACAGAGGTGAGAGGGGAGAGATGAGAAGAGAGGTGGCGGGGGGGGGGGGGGGGGGGGTGGGTGGGGTGGAGAGAGGGGAGAGCGAGAGGAAGAGGCGGGTGGGGAGGGGAGAGATCTATGAGAGATGTGAGGGAGAGAAGAGGGAGGGGGAATGGACATTGGTGGGATGGGGTCGCGCACTGTCGGGGGTGGGAGGGAGAGTGAGAGAGTGGGGGGGGGGGGGGGGGTGGGGAGAGGAATGAGATGGATTGCGGAGAGGGAGGGGGAGAGGGGAGATTACTGGTTCG
>NC_051413.1:11878761-11879073 GCF_015228065.2 Penaeus monodon
GGGAGGGGGTTTTGGGGAAAACGTGGGAAGACGACCGGCTGCGGAGGACGTAGGTCATGGCATGCGGGGGGTTGGGGGGGTGGTTGGTGGGGGTGTGTGGGAGAGACTCGCTGGGAGAGGGTGCGAGGATCGGAAGGGACGATCGGAGAGGATGGCGACCGCGAAGACGAGAATTGCTGAGAGTACGTGGACTGGAATCGACAGGCGTGTAAGGAATGAGATGGGGGGAGGCTATTGGAGAGAGGAGAGGGGAGGGGAGGCCTGAGATCCGAGAGCGGGCTGGAGGGATGACGAGCCGTGGTGTCGACCTTA
>NC_051413.1:11879172-11880264 GCF_015228065.2 Penaeus monodon
CCCATCGGAAAGACTAGGAGACGAGTATGCGAGGTGGTGGGTAGGGTGGGCGAGGAGACTGAGAAACAGAGAGGCTAAAGGCAGAGAGCGCGAGGGAACGAGGAGTACGGCGGAGAGTAGACGAATGTGGGGGCGGGCGGGGATACGAGACGAGCCAGTACTGTATGAGTGTTTTGGAGGAGTCGAGGTTAGGAAGAGGGTGAGAGAGGGAGGAGGGGGGAGGAGTCGCGGTCGGAGAGAGGTCGGAGTGGGGGAGATCGACGGAGGGTATGGGTGTAGAGAAGAGTTGTGGGGAGTGCGATGGCGTGCGAGTGATGGTGTGTGGGGTGGGTAGAGGAGAGGGAGCGCGACGAGATGGCAGGGGGGGGGGACGTGGGTGGGGGAGTGAGAGTTGTTGGGAGTGGTGCGGGGCGAGAGTTGAGACCGTTGGGGGATGCAGAGGCGAGAGCGGCGCGAGAGAGTGAGATATGAGAGATTATAGGAGGCGGGTGGGGGTGTGGGATGAGGAAAGGTAGAAGAGAGAGAGGGAGCGGCGAACGAGAGAGAGAAGGTTGAGAGGGACAGGGAGGCTAGAGAGAGGGAGGGGGGGGGGGATCGAGAGAGAGGGCTGTGGAAATGGACGGGGAGGAGGACGAGAGACGAGTGAGGAGAGGTGTGGGTGGGTGTTGGGCGGGGGGGGGGGTAGGAAGGAGGGCGAGGGTCGGAGGGAGACGGAGGGGAGTTGGTGCCGGAAGAGGAGCATGGGGTGTGGGGTAGGTTTGCATGAGAGAGGAGTGTGTTGGGGGTTGTGACTTACGAGGAGGAGAGAGCGAGAGCAGTGAGCTCGCTTGAGGAGAGACGCGGGTGATGATCGGGAGAGAGAGAGCGAGAGGTGTGGGGGTTTGCTGAGAGCGCGGAGAGGATGGACGGAGAGCTGCTGGTGGGGGTGGTTGGGGAGAGACGGGAGAGGGAGCGAGAGGCGAGATGGAGTGAGGAGAGAGTGGAGAGGAAGGAAGTGAACGGGAATGGAGAGGCGGGGCGATGGTTCGGGAGAGCATGTCGAGGAGACTAGCCGACTTTGGAGGTAAGGGGGAGTTGAGTCGAGTGAGGATT
>NC_051413.1:11880360-11880516 GCF_015228065.2 Penaeus monodon
CGCGGGGAAGGTGACGGAAAGAGCTGGGGTTGGGGGGGGGTGGGGGTGGGTGAGGTAGGTGCGAGATGAGAGCAGGGTTTTGAGATGGAAGGGGGTGCGAGGAGGGGGTAGCGGAATGAGGTATGGTGGGGGGGGGGGTGTGGGTGGGATTGGTGG
>NC_051413.1:11880600-11881503 GCF_015228065.2 Penaeus monodon
TGACAGAAGGAGAGGATGCGACGGGTCGGAGAGCTTGCGAGGGTGGGGTTGAGCGGGGGCTGAGGAGGGGAAGAGGGGGAGAAGATAAGATGCCTAGGGTTGGGGGGGGAGTAGGGGATATGGAGAGGAGAGGCTCGAGAGGGTGAGGGTGGTGGGGGGGGGTGGGGTTGGGGTTTTGGGAGAAAATGAGAGAGAGTCGAGACAGACGACGAGACGACCGAGGCATCCCAGGATGTTAAGAGAGAGAGACGAGGGGGACGGAGAGGCCCCTGGGACGGACAGGCGGTGGGTGAGGGGAGAGGGGGATGCAGATCCAGGAGAGGTGGGGGTGTTGACCGGGGACGAAGCCAGAGTGTTTTGTGGGGGGTGGGGGGGGGGTGAGGAGATGAGTGGGTGTTGGGGACGCTGAGATGGAGAGAGAGGTGGGGGGATCGGCGGGGCCGGTGGTAGAGTGGCGGGCCGAGAGAGAGGGTGGGTGGTGGTGTGGGGGGTGGTTGGGGGTTGGGAGATGTCGATTCGGAGATGATGGTCGAGGAGAGCTGGGAGCGCGTGAGAGGTATCGATGGGGACGGAGGCGTGAGAGAGAGGGAGAGAGATTGAGGTCAGAGGGCATGAGTGGAATGGGCGTTGATAGGGATTGAGAGAGATGGACGAGGGGGGGGGTGGGGGGTAGGATTCGGAGAGAGTAGGGGAGGGAGGAGGAGAGAGAGACTGAGAGGGGAGAGGTGGGGGGGGGGAGTGGGGTGGGGTTTGTGTGCGGGGTTAAGACTGGGTTCTCGAGGGAGGAGAGAGCAGAGCGGAGAGTGACGAGGTGCGGGGGGATTGCGGAGATTGCTGCTGGGTAGGAGAGTTGGAGAGGAAGAGAGAGACCCCGAGAGGAAGGAGAGCGCTGGAGGGGGACTC
>NC_051413.1:11881558-11882402 GCF_015228065.2 Penaeus monodon
TTGGTTGTGATGAGAGAGAGATGGAGAGACGCGAGGACGAGCAGAGGGGGATTGAGAGACCAGTGGGGAAGAGAGTGCGGGAGAGGAAGATGAGCTTGTGGGTTGGGGTGGGGGAGGGACGGAGCTGAGAGAGAGGAGGGAGGTGAGAGCGAGAAGAGGGTCTGATGGGGAGGTGGAGAAGTGGGGTGGTGGTGTGGTGGGTAGAGAAGGAATGACTGGCCGAGAGGGCGAGGATGCGGGTAGAGGAGGAGAGAGAGGATTGGGGAGCCGAGGAAGAGAGGGGACGAGATAGTGTGAGAGATCGAGGAGGTGTGGTTGGGGGGTGTTGAAGAGAGAGGTTGGGGGGACGGAGAGTGGAGAGATGGGTTGGAGTAGAGGAGGATGAGAGAGAGTCGGGAGACGAGAGGGAAGGGGAGGAGGAGGAGAGGAGGGGTGGGGGGGGGGGCTTGGGGGTTGGTGTTTGGAGAGTAGGAGAGGGTGGTGTGGGGGGGTTTGTGGGTTGTGGGTGGGGATGACGGAAGATGAGGTAGAGAGAGATGGATGAGTGGAGAGTTGGAGAGGAGGGGAGGAGGAGAGACAGAGGAGACGCGAGGAAGCCTTGAGGGCGTGAGCGTGCCAGGAGGGAGGACGAAAACGGGAGAGGAGACATTGAGTGTGAGGCGAGGGCGAGAGGGTGGAGGATTGGAGGAGGGAGAGAAGAGACGAATGGGAGATGAGAGCAGGAGAGGGAGACCCCTCGATGAGAGGGACGAGAGAGGAGCAATGAGAGCTGAGTATGGGAGAGAGTCAGGAGACGAGGGGGGGAGGGGGGCGCGTGAAGACGGAGAGTCGGTAACTGGGACGA
>NC_051413.1:11882429-11883389 GCF_015228065.2 Penaeus monodon
TGAGAACCATGAGAGGGAGAGGGGTGGATGAGAGGGCAGAGGTGAGCTGGTACGGGTGGTGGGTGAGGGGGAGAGGATGTGGTGGGTGGTTTTGGGTGGTGTGTGGTGGTTGTAGAGAAGACGGAGATGAGAGGGTGGGTAGAGACCGCGAGGGAGAGAGGGGAGCTGAGGACGGAGGAGTCTGAGGTCTGTTAGGGAGCTGAGAAGGATTGGGGGGGAGTTGAGAGAAAGGACGAGGGGGAGAGAGGAGGGAGAGATGAACGAGAGATGGAAGAGAGGGGGGTGAGGGGCAGGGATTGGGTTGGTGGGTGTGGTAAGGAAGAAGAGGAGGAGATATGTGAGGATGAGGGAGTGCGGTTAGGAGTCGGAGGGAGCCTGACGACGAAGGAAGGAGAGGGAAGAGATGGCGTGAGCCGGAGACGGGAGAGGAGAGAGCGTGGGACGAAGAGTGGGGGTTTGGGAGCTGGTGTTTGAGTGGTGCAGAGATGTTGTGAGGGACGTAGCGATTTTTTTTTTTTTGTGGAGAAGAGGATTGGGAGAGACATTCCGGTAGGAGGAGTATCGGAGAAGAGTGCGCCCACAGGTCGCGGATAGCAGAGAGTCGACTCGGCGGGTTTAGATGCAGGGGGGTGCGACGGTGAGAGGCGTTGGCGTTCGCGGGGATTAACGAGAGAGAGTCCGCTATTGGAGGGACGTGAGGAGAGCGCCGAGTGAGAGAGTGGAGGGGGGCCGAGCCGAGGAGAGATTGTCCGGGAGAGAGGATGAGAGGAAGGAGGAGACGGTGTGGGTGGGGGGTTGTGGGGTGTAGGAGGACGGGGCGGAGAAAGGGGAGGAGAGGAGTGGGGAGGATGGGGGGAGTGGGGGTTGGGGACTGCGAGAGGAGAGAGTGAGGAGGAGGAGCTGAGTTGGTTGGAGAGAAGAACGGGCGGTGAGGCTTCGAGTCGGGGGACTCGGGGGGGG
>NC_051413.1:11883449-11883639 GCF_015228065.2 Penaeus monodon
AAAAGGACGCGTCGTATTGCGAGAAGAGAGAGCAGATGCAGTGGGGCTTGGGGGAGGTCGAAGGAGGGCGGACGGGAGGAGCATAGCTGATAAAAAAGGGGAGGGTGTGTTTTTTTTTTAGAGAGAAAGAGGGATTGACGTGGGAGATGGGAGTCGTGCGACGGAGGGAGAGGGGAGAGATTCGGGAAGT
>NC_051413.1:11884068-11884822 GCF_015228065.2 Penaeus monodon
TGGGGTGGGTGGGTTTGGGGGGGGGTGGGGGGGGGGGGGGGGTTGGGTAGGGGTTGGAGAGAGAGAGAGGCGAAAGCGGATGGAGAGTTTGATGGAGAGAAGGGGAGGAGAGGTGGGGGGGGGGGCGTGTTGGGGTTGGGGGGGGGGGGGTGTGGGGGAAAGGGGAAACGAGGAGAGAGGGCTGAGGGGAGAGGGAGTGGGAGCGGGCGGTGGAGAGATGGAGGGGTGTGGGGAGAGGGGGGTGGTGTGTGGGTGGTGGATGAGGTGGGGATGAGAGATGAGAGACCGCGGGGGTAAGAGCGGGCTGGAACGATGAGAGAGGGGGGGCGGGAAGAGGATGCAGGAGGGTGATGTAGGGAGAGGGAGAGATTGTAGGAGGGATGATGACGCAGGGGATTGATGGGGGTGAGGGGGGAAGCCGAGCGAGGAGGGGGTGGGGGGAGAGGAGAGGGGGGTGGGGTGGGGGGGGAGGCTGAGGGTGGGGGGGTTTGGGTGTGGTGAGAGGAGGCGGGCTCGGAGTAGGGAGGAGAGAGAGAACGAGGAGGAGAGATCGTGGGAGTCGACAGGATGGGGGAGAGTGTTGGAAGAGGCGGAGGCGAGAGAAGGAGATAGAGAGGGGGAGGGGGTGGGGGTTCATCCTTGGCGTTGTGAGGAAGGGAGAGGGGTGGTGGGTGGGGTGGTGTTTGGGTTTGGGGGAGAAGATGTGGGGGACGGTGTGTGGGCAGGGCGGGAGCTTTGGGGGGTTGGGTTGGAG
>NC_051413.1:11885261-11885353 GCF_015228065.2 Penaeus monodon
CGGGAGTCTTTTTCAGCTCGATAACCCTTTTCGGTGGTCCGTTTCTTATTTTTCTCTGGTTATGCTGTGGTTGATCTTGAAAGGAAGGTTGG
>NC_051413.1:11885500-11885940 GCF_015228065.2 Penaeus monodon
CCTTTTTATTCATAAACAAAACACAGTAAAATTGAATCGAAATTAATAGCAAGGAGAATGGAAAATACAAATAAGAATAATAATATCGTTGCTGTTTTTGTTTGTAGTTTATCGAATTAGTAATATGGTTGGAATGAGTAGCATGTTTATATTTATAACAAATCACAATTTTTATGCTGAAAAAGAGCAGCCTGATTCATATTTTGAACAAATTGTTTAATCTTCTCATTTTTTTTAAATAGAGTAATAAACATTCTATAAGGAGTATCAGCAATATATTATCGAAATTGTTAATATAATAATGAATAATGGGGGTGAGAATGAAGTTTATGCTTTGTGTAATAATAAAACTGCAAATAATGATTATCATGTCAATCATTTGCTTAATGGAGAAAAATAAGTTACAGTAGTAGTATTACCATTTAATGATACCAATGGCA
>NC_051413.1:11887638-11887899 GCF_015228065.2 Penaeus monodon
AGAGAGTCTATTAAAAATTATGAAAGACCACCTTTAAGAGGAATTCTATTGTGGGTTGTGAGTAAGGATCAATTTATAATTACATTGCATGGTTGGACGCGGAGGCACTGGATTCTGTAATGTGGCGGAGATCTGGGGTGGTAATGTATTAATACATTTTAGTTTGAGATTGGAAAGTGTGAACAGAATTTCCTATTTTGCTTTGAACTAATTCCTTTCGTTTTATTTTATTCCTGTTACTTACCTTACTCATTTATCAGC
>NC_051413.1:11887968-11888049 GCF_015228065.2 Penaeus monodon
ATCACTGCACTTTTCTGTAATATCATTAAAGTGGCATTTTAACTATGTAACTGATTTAGCTATTGTTACTAGTCAAAGTGT
>NC_051413.1:11888113-11888492 GCF_015228065.2 Penaeus monodon
TCGCACCAATTCATTCTGAATTCAGTCACTAGCAAACTAAGGAATTGTATTATTATTTCTCAGATAAACACATAACATATCATATGCATTTTTTTTTTTTTTTACAAGGAATCGTACTCTATATCTCTAAGTACTTATAGCAACAAAAACAATCCAGAAGCAATGGTTCCGAGGATTCAGTACCGCTTCTTGGTATCAAAAAGGCTTTGGATCTTTTTTCAGATATAGTTTTCTGGTCGTAATTCGGGTTCTCATTAAAAAAACATTGTAGATAATAAGATTGGTGTTTGTTCTGATATCATATTGTATAGAGGTGTAAGAATGGTGAGGCTTTCTCTCACTAATAAGGTCAATTGAACAGATTAATTTTGATTTTTTG
>NC_051413.1:11889090-11889261 GCF_015228065.2 Penaeus monodon
CATAATGATGATAAGTTACATCACTGTCACAATCGCGTCAAAGTTACAAGCTTTGAGAAGATTTCTTTTCGTGAAAGATGTGGTTCCGTAACTTACAATTACTGTTATCATTATTCGGGGCAGATAGACAAACAGAGAGCCTACACAACTTGACAGACAGGAACAGAAGGA
>NC_051413.1:11889347-11889663 GCF_015228065.2 Penaeus monodon
GGAAACAAAGCGTATACACCATAACAGAAGAAACACAGGAATGCTACCCCGTGCAGGGAACGAAAACTTTCATCATCATCCCAAGGTGTTGTAATTGTGGCAACTTGTAACTTTACTTGCGAGTTCCGTTGAATTTTAAGCAGCATCTATTCTGGGGACGTCTAATTAGGTTTTATGCAAATTATATGCGTGTCTTAAAGTACGGATCCGGGGCGGATTAGCGTGGGATGGGACTCTTTTATCTTGATATGTGTTTTTGAATTAAATAAAGGGATGTATGCGTGGGTATGGTTGGTATTTACTTCATAAGGAGTTA
>NC_051413.1:11889965-11890219 GCF_015228065.2 Penaeus monodon
CTTATATAATTTGGCACACTAGAAGGCTACGCCCCTAGCATAACAACAACAAAGTTCTCCTTCCCTTTGAGAGACAAGAACACTGAGAGAGAAGGACAGCGGCTGGAGCGCCATCAAGCGAAGAAAATTTGTGAATGAAGGTTCTTGAAGAAAATACGTTCTTGAGAATCTTACCAGCTGGGAATCTGGGAGGAGGAGAGTCGCGAGGCTTCTGAGTTCTTACGAATTGCAAGGCCTGGCTACTTGTTCCTCAG
>NC_051413.1:11892111-11892445 GCF_015228065.2 Penaeus monodon
CTTACTAAGAGTAGGATTCAACAGACATAGACAATCATTCATATGTTAAAAGCTATAGTTAATAAAATCAGGATAAAAAGAACAACACTTATTTAACATTTTTATATTCTTACAGGATTACAACTTTACCATGACAAAAAAAGAGTTTCCGGAGCAGTATACAAAATATAGAAAGATCTTCACAGCCAGTTACAAAAAGAGTGATCATACTCTATACAGGTAAGTCGGAGCATCTTGTGACACAATGGAACAAAGTCGTTCTATGTAACAACACCAAATACAGTGGATAAGTCTAGATGGTACATTAAATACAGAGTCTCTATAACATTTTATA
>NC_051413.1:11892624-11892895 GCF_015228065.2 Penaeus monodon
ACACAGAGAAAGATGTCGCTATTTGCATGGAACGAACCTAATGAAGAATAAAGAAAATTATATGAAAATTTCTGAATAAAAAGGTCTTCATACCAGTCTAGTGAAATGATGATGAGACTCCATTTCCGATTCAGCTCTTGGTTCACTCTGGGAGGAAGAGAATCTGTAGTTGAGATATTTTCCTTAATAATATTTTGTCGAATTCGATATATTAAAGAGTAAATCAATATTACTAGGGTTAAAAAGTATAAACGTTCTAGTATTATACATA
>NC_051413.1:11893246-11893443 GCF_015228065.2 Penaeus monodon
ATTTTCTTTTTCATTTCCCACTTATTGGTCCTATCCATTGCATGTCCTTCTTTTACATAATTGCTTTTGTTCCTACATAATTCACGTACCACCTGCTTGGGTTTCACTCACCTTCCCACGTTGTAACTGTCACCTTTTTTATACTGTAATTCATTTTATTTATTTGCTAATAAGACAGTGTTGTCATCAGATCCTTC
>NC_051413.1:11893494-11893748 GCF_015228065.2 Penaeus monodon
TAGAAAAGATACAATAAAGGCCAGTTTTTTTTACCTAAAATAACAAGGTGAAACTAAAAATCACTTCATTTCAGTTCTCTCTATGCTACAGTCAGGTCATTCAACACATCGAGAATAACTGCCACTTCCCCCTTTCCCGCGCGCCTGATAGCTTTCTCCACTTTGAAGTTTTGCATAAATCTTGCATTTCTTCTCTGTCCCTTTGCAAGCCTGAAGTCTCACCGAATGATTTTCTTTTAAACGTCTGTTATGTT
>NC_051413.1:11894410-11894552 GCF_015228065.2 Penaeus monodon
CCCTTTCCAACTTCCCGGCCTCCATTCTCACTCTGCTCGTATTCCATCTCTTCCTCTGTTGTTCCTGTTGGCACTCCCTTTGCTCTCGTCTATATTCCTTTTTTCTCTCTTGCTATTCCTCCTTTCTCTCTATTTGGCAACT
>NC_051413.1:11894926-11895098 GCF_015228065.2 Penaeus monodon
TTCCATTTTTTTTACTAGTCAAAATTCTCACACTCCTTCCTTAAAGTTGGCATCCCAGCGGAGGATAGTCCCAGGCTTTGTCTCCTTTTCAAAACACCTTTTTCCTTTTCATCTTTCTCTCTGTTTCATTTTCTCGGCCTCTTTTCACAGTCACACTCCCTGGCTCGCTATA
>NC_051413.1:11895513-11895722 GCF_015228065.2 Penaeus monodon
CTCATTACAACCAACGCCCTCATGCCAGCCACACATCCTATTCTACTCGTAGCATTTCCATTCCATGTAGTCTACGTTCCTGATGATCTGCCCCCAACACTCTCTCCTCCAAACCCGAACTCCAGGAAATAGCAATACAATGTCTAACTACTCTCAACTTCGCTAATGTCCCTTCTCTGGTACCCTTTCGTGCTTCTCATAATGGGTGT
>NC_051413.1:11895896-11896643 GCF_015228065.2 Penaeus monodon
ATTTATGCTATCTTATGAATACCTTTTCACACTTCATTATACCAGGCCTCGCGTCCTGCCATCGCCCCGGCCTCTTCTCAGGGGCAGCCACACTCGGGGGAATTGGATTACTGAATTAGAGAAAAGACAAGGACTAATGCTGATGGAATGTCAGCTTTAAGAATGTCTGAGAGAGGCCTGTGACTTGTATAGGATATGAATTATCAGACAGGAAGACGAGGGGAAGGTAGGGTGGGAAACTTTTCTATGGGGAAGTAAGAAGGAAACAATAGTAGGAGCATATTATATGAAGAGAGGTTCTTATAGATGAATAATATGAAAACAACTCATGAGGGGAAAACAGGAAACAAGGTTCGTACGAGAGCAAAAGGAGAGAGAAAAAAGTTGTATGTAGAAGGAAGAATGAATAAATCTAATGAGGTGATCGTCGAAAATAAAAGGTCTTATGAAGGGAAACGAGACAAAAACTGAGAGTAAAGTAGGAAAAAACTAATATAAGAGAGAAAGTAGAGAAAAATATAGGAATCAAACTGCTTACGAGAGAAAATATGTAAAAAAAAAAAATTTGATAGGAAAGAGTATAAAAACAAATCATGAGAGCAAAGAGGGGAAAATAATATTTATGTGGGGAAGGAGGTGAACATTTTCTTATAAGAGAAGAGAGGAGGAAAAAGTCTTCTGAATGCAAAGTAGGAAAAGAAAGTTGTATGAGAGGAAAGTGAAAAAAATCTTACGAGGGGAAATACC
>NC_051413.1:11896703-11897004 GCF_015228065.2 Penaeus monodon
TCAACATACATGACCAGACCGGCAAACACGAGGCTAACAAGAGACACCCGACAGATCCCCTAGAGCGATGGCCCGACCCGTGTTACTTACTTATTCACGTGTGTCACCGGCGAACACGGACCAGAAGCGCCAGTAACACGGAACTACTTAGAAGGAACCTGTTACACTCGGGAGTCGCTGAGCTGGCCGTGTGCACCGCCGCCGATTCTTCGCCTGGGGAGGAAAAGAGAGGAAGATGCTGGGTTTTATGACTGTTATGACTGACTGACTGTATTTATGTAGTTTGGGGTTTTTTATGTCT
>NC_051413.1:11897050-11897535 GCF_015228065.2 Penaeus monodon
TTTGGGAGTGTATATGTTTGTTTGTGTCTCTCTTTTTTCGTTTGTGTGTGTCATTTTTTTCTGCTTATTCGTGTGTCCATTTATACTTTCATATATCTATCACTCTGCAGTACGCAAGCTGATATCCACGGAGATCGATAAACAAATACATTATAACAAGACAAATATATTTCCTCCACTTTCTTTTTAAACCTGAAGTTCCTTACCGTTAACGATTTGGACGAGGACTGAAGCGGCCTGAGCAAACTGCGGCGCACACGTGTAGTTTCCCGAGTCCCCCTTCAGCGCCCTCGTCAGGAACAGCTTGGAAGTAGTCCTCTCGGGTGTCTTCTCGATCTCCACGCTCACGCCGCCCCTGTGGAAAGCCGGGAGAGTGGGCGGTGAGGTGTCTTTGGTCGGATTCATAACGCCGGCTTTTATATTGGGACGCGGGGAGCTATTCAGATATTTCTCTCTCATTTTTTTCTTTTTGTCCGTCTCTTTTA
>NC_051413.1:11897651-11898833 GCF_015228065.2 Penaeus monodon
TATGTATGTATTTCGGCACAAACACATATGTACACATAACTCCTCCCATAGTGACATGCACACATACAAACACACCCACACAAACCTCCCTCCCCTTCCATGTACCCAACCCATAAAACATATACACACAATAGGAAGAAGTCGTACCCAAGCACGACCAAAATACCTTCCCTTTTTTCACGTAAGAGTGGTCGTACCTGGGAGAGTCGTAATCCAGTTTGCTCATGTCTCGGTACCAGCTGACGACCCCCACATTCTCCGAGTGAGTGTTGATGACGCAGAAGAGTCTGATGGTCGAGCCGTTCTTGATGAAGATCTCCTTCGGTCCGTGGATGCTCGCGTGTTGGACTGCATCGACAGATTTTTCAAATGTTTATTATTGATATGTATTAACCAAGCATATAATGGAATTTAATTTGAGGGGAATAAACAATGGAATGGACTTTGAGAAAAAAATGAACAATGGGATGTACTTTGATAAAACTGATAATGAGACAGAAAGAGGGAGCATTGTTAATGTGAGGGGATTGTCAGGGAATTGCAATAGAATGCGAGAGGTTTGATAGAAAAGAAGAGGATTGATAGAAAGGAAGATTGATAGTGGAATAGAACAGGAGAGGACTGATAATTGAATGGACTTTGAGAGATATGATTGATAACTGAATGGACTTTGAGAGAGTTGTTGATGAATAGCAGGACTGATAGTGAAATGGAGTTTAAGAGGCTTGACAATGGAATAAAATGGAGAAAGAACTAATAGTGAAATATATTATCGAGAGTAGAATTGATTTTGAGAGAAGTGATAATGGAATGGGCATGAGGAGGAATAAAAATGGAATGGACTGAAAAGATAATTGAATAAACTGGGAGAGTAAGGATAATAAAAAAAAAAAACTGGGAGAAGACTGATAATGTAATAGAACGTGACAAGTTGAAAAAAAAAATACAATGAGAAGGTTAATAATGGAAATAAATATAACAGGGTTTATGAGAGGAGGAAATATGGTAGAACTGACAATAATAAAATATGACTGAATTGATAATAAGATGAAATATGAGAAAACGCAGTACATAATGAAAGAGAATAAGGGAAAATACACACGGGAATAAATTGTAAAAGAACTTTAGATGAGCTCCTGTAATTCTTCCATCTATATTAAACAAAAAGGTAATCATTATTAA
>NC_051413.1:11898943-11899164 GCF_015228065.2 Penaeus monodon
GTAGTGAAAATCTAACTGCAAGACGTTAAGTGGAATTTTTCTTATCGGTCTACAAATTATACATTTATAGTAGTCTGCATCGTAAAAGGCGGTACTTACGCTATCTGGAATCATAAAAATTTTAAGAGTGGTAGGTTTCGCCTTTGAGTGCGGGTGGTTGTGTCTCTTTGAGAGAGAGGGGTGTGTGGCTCTTTGAGAGAGAGAGGGGGGTGTGGCTCTTT
>NC_051413.1:11899473-11901219 GCF_015228065.2 Penaeus monodon
GGGAAGAAGAAAACATAAAAAAAGGCTCACTTTTTGCCCATTTTCCCCTACCCTTTCCCCAAGAGTGTGAGGGAGGAGATCTTTGGGGGTTTTGACCCTGGCACTCTACCCCACCAACCCGAAAAGGGCACGGGGGGATTCCCAAGGGGAAACCCGTCGCACTCCTTCAGGATGAAATACCCGAGATAGACGGTAATGAGATTTTCTCAATGGGATTTCTTAGAAATCTAAAAAACTTATGGGTATTTGTTTTTAAAAAATTTAAAGCATGAAAATTTGCACTGTGGATTTTTGATTAGTTATCGGGTGCACAAAAATACAAATATAATGCATACATATGTACTTCAAATCAGCTACAATAGAAAAGGGTTAAATCGTACGTTCGGACCCGTATGGATTTCCCTGTATTGCAGAAAAAAAAAACCTTTTCCCTGTTTTTGAGGAAATCTTGATTCGAAAAGTCATTTTTATTCGTTTTTTTTTAGGAAAAATTTAATTCTACTCAGAATGTGTTGCAATACAGTAGCGTTACAACAATTTATAGGTTTAATCTTGTCTGCTTGTAGTCTTGATTTTTAACCTTGGCTTTTTAGATTTGTGGGGGGTTTTAAAAGGGGCTATTGCGGGGATAACGTGTGGTGTTCGTTTTTACCGCTATTGTTGAAAATGTTGCTACTTATTTTAAAAAACTGTGAGCTTGAAACTTTTTAACCCCAGGAGCAGCCCCCCGGGCAAAAATTTCTATAAAAAAAGTACGTTTATACAGCTGCGTAGAGCCATTGCAATCGAGCTTAAAGTAACGTTTTTGGAATCAAAATATAATTTATAACTTCCTGTTGTTTATATTTCTATATATTTAAAACTCTTACAGAAATTACAACGAATTATTGCTTACCGGTTTACGTGCTTCTCCAACTGTTTTCTAAAAACAAACAGTAATAAAACCCACAATACCTCTCTATTCCCTCTCCCATCATTTCAACATAATACTACACGTTTCCCTGCGAGAGACCGCGATATTGAAAGGAAATTTGTACTGCTATTGATATCCCAGTACCACTTTGTTCATGATGTCACATCTGACGGTGAAAGACCCACGAGACAGTATAATTTGTGTGTCTCATCTTTTGTTTTCTTTTTTCCCTAAACTTATTTTTTTGCAGTTTTTTGTTAGTCACCCCCTTTTATTCATATTGCTTTTACTAAAACTAATGTTGATTTGGGGGGTATTATTAACGTTTATTTATAAATGTAATAAAAGACTGAGACAAATAGGGTTCCATAAGTTATTAAAAAAAATTTAAACATTCCTTCCCTTTCCCTTGTTTAAATATGTAATTTTTCAGTGATAAATATTTAGGGATTATGGTTTACTTTTCCCATTTTCCCTTATTAATATTTCCCCTTCCCGCAATTTGAATTATTAGTTACCTTTCCCCACCATTTCAAATTTATTTTCAGTGTTTCCCCAGCGTGCCCGTCATTTTCCCCATTTATTTAAAAGTCTTTCCGGATGGGGAAAAAAACATCCCCTCCCCTCACATATATTACTATAACAAAAATAGTATATATATATATATACTAAAATTATTTTATATATTATATAAGTATAATTTTAATAATTATAATATTAAATATATAATATAATATCCGTATATCCAAATATTATATCCTATCTACTATTAAATTGTATGGGTGTGTTTTTTTTGGTTTTGTGGTTGTTGGTGTGTCTTTTTACAACCCGCC
>NC_051413.1:11901282-11901363 GCF_015228065.2 Penaeus monodon
TATATTATATATATAATATATATAATTATTAAAAATATTATATTTTATATATATTACTATAATTTAATACTATATAAACCA
>NC_051413.1:11901465-11901826 GCF_015228065.2 Penaeus monodon
GAGAGGAGAGAGGAGAGAGAGGAGAAAGTTGTGTTGTGTTGTGTATGCATGTTTTAAAATATTATATGAAAAAAACCTACAATGGGAAGTAGGAAAAAAAAAATAAAAACGCAACGCAGTAGTTCGTATAAGCGACAACAGTCCAAATAATGTGAGAATACTAACAAAATTTGTTTAAACTTTTGCAAAAGCGTTTGTAAAAAAACACAAAAGCAAAAAAGAGATGCATGAGTTGGATACTTTCGAATGAACATGCACAAAACATGCACGGTTACTCTGTGAAACGCTGATGCTACATAACAGTGTGAGCTCATCTGGGGCTTAATCATTGTGTGGCGATAAGCAAAACAGGGCCATGCAT
>NC_051413.1:11902390-11902701 GCF_015228065.2 Penaeus monodon
ATTGCATTTGTTCACATTAGAATGATTATCTGATTGTCTATTCAAGGATCAATGATTATGGTCATTAATACAAATGCAAACTCATTGAAACTGCAATTGAAATATTCGACAAATATCGCTTAATTTCAAAGCATTTTAAAGTTTTTTTTAAAAAAGGGACTGCAAATTCTGTAAAAACACACAAAAAGACACACAACAAAAAACACACACACACGCAACATTTAAAAATATAAAATATAATTAAAAAATTTTAAAAAAAAAAAGAAAAATAAAAAAAAAAAACCGGCACAAACGGGGGGGGGAACCCACAA
>NC_051413.1:11902811-11902950 GCF_015228065.2 Penaeus monodon
GGGGGGGGGGGGGGGGGGGGGACAAGGGGGGGGGGGGGGGGGGTAGGGGAAAACAAAAAGAAGAAAAAAAAAAAGAAAAAAAAAAAAAAAGGGAAAGGGGGGGGGGGGGGGGGACCAGGGGGGGGGGGGGGGGGGGAGG
>NC_051413.1:11904095-11904223 GCF_015228065.2 Penaeus monodon
TAATTAATATATATAAAATTAAATAAAAAAATAATAATTTTTAGAAAATAGATGAAATCGAGAGATTTAAAATTTTTTTTTGGTATAGAAAAAAATAATAAAATAATAATATTTTTAATAAGGAAATG
>NC_051413.1:11904257-11904768 GCF_015228065.2 Penaeus monodon
TTTTAAAAAATAAAAATAAAATAAATTATATATAGATAAAATAATATAATAAATATAAAAATTTTTTAAAAAGAAAAATCATTATGTATATAATATAATAATATAAATATATTTTTATAAATATTAATATTTAAAAATAAAATAAAGATATAAATATATAAAAATAAAAAAATATTTAATTAAAAAATATAATAATTTTATATATTTAAATAAATATATATAATATTAACAGATATATTATATAATAAATATAATAATATAAGATAATAATTTATAAAATATTATATATATTATAATAAGAAAATAATATAGTAAATATATATATATTAAAAATTTTAAAAATATATAATATATTATATTATATATATATAATATATAATTTAAAAATATAAAAAAGAAAAGAATTAGAAAAAATATATTATATATATTATATAATTTTATATAAAAATATATATAAAAATTATATAAAATATATATTTAAATATTTAAATTATTTTATATATAAAATATA
>NC_051413.1:11904794-11904893 GCF_015228065.2 Penaeus monodon
AAAATTTTTTTTATTTGGATTTTAGATATAATATATATTAAATATATTTTTTAATATTTTAATAAAATATATTACTCATAAAAATTAAAAAAAAAATTT
>NC_051413.1:11905579-11905871 GCF_015228065.2 Penaeus monodon
TTAAAATTTTATAATAAAATTAAAAAATTTAAAAAAAAAAAAAAAAAAAAAAAAAAAAAAAATTAAATATTTATATATATATAAAAATTAAAAAAAAAAAAAAAAATTATAATTTTTTATATATATATAATTATATATATTAAATTTTAATATTATATTATATAATAAAAATATATATTATATATTTTATATTATACTATATATATATAATATATTTAAAATTTTTATTTATATATATATATATATATATATAATTATATATTTAAATAAAATACAAAAAAATTTTTTTTTT
>NC_051413.1:11905965-11906111 GCF_015228065.2 Penaeus monodon
CCCCTATATATATATATTATATATATATTATTAATTTAAAATATAATTATTTTTATATATATATATATAATATAATATTTATTTTATATCTATTTTTATTTTTAATTTAAATTTATAATTTATATTTTTTTTTATAAAAAAATTTT
>NC_051413.1:11906170-11906235 GCF_015228065.2 Penaeus monodon
TATCTCCACCATACCAAATTTACACCACAACCACCAACCACAAACAAAAAAACACAAACCAAAAA
>NC_051413.1:11907516-11907593 GCF_015228065.2 Penaeus monodon
AATAATATTTAAAAAAAAAAAATATTTTTATATCTATAAAAATTTATTATATATTAATCTATATTAAATATATATAA
>NC_051413.1:11907618-11907766 GCF_015228065.2 Penaeus monodon
ATAAAAAATCTATATACTATTTTTAAAATATATATTTTTGTATTTAAAATATTTTTTATATATATATAATATTTTTATAAATTAAAATATAAGATTAAATTTTATATATTTTATTAAATTTTATATAAAATATAAAAAAAAAAAGCCC
>NC_051413.1:11907903-11908010 GCF_015228065.2 Penaeus monodon
TTTTTAAAAAATTTTTAAAAAAATTTTTTGTTTAAAAAAAAAAAAAATTTTTTTACTATATATTTTTTACATACTATTATATATATAGATTAATTAAAAAATTATTT
>NC_051413.1:11908709-11908943 GCF_015228065.2 Penaeus monodon
GTATTTTTTTTGTTATATGTGTGGTGTGTTTGTGTGGCGATCTGTCCTGAGTTAAAATTCATTAGGCCGGGGAGATTGTGCTTTTT
The DNA here is from genome assembly GCF_015228065.2 of Penaeus monodon. Lineage (NCBI taxonomy): Eukaryota > Metazoa > Arthropoda > Malacostraca > Decapoda > Penaeidae > Penaeus > Penaeus monodon. The sequence goes on from NC_051413.1 coordinate 11,908,796, forward strand.
AATGTATTTTGTCTGTATGTGGAAAGTGGTTTTCTTTTTAAATTATAATGATATTCTTTTTTGTGTATGTATGTATTTGCGAGCATAGTAGGATATTAAAGTATGACCATCTAAAGCATATAAAATGAAAAAGGGAGCGTTTCTAACG
>NC_051413.1:11909132-11909774 GCF_015228065.2 Penaeus monodon
TTGTCCTTGGTGTGTGATGTGGTGTGCACACAGTATATATACAAAAGCTTAGAACTGCCCCCTTTTAGCCCAAAAAGCTCTATCCTAAAACCCCTTACTTTAATCGGTCCGCTGGGTATGTAGATTCCCACCGTGGAATTGAAGGGCTCTTGTCGAATCCCGAACCTTTGTAAAAAAAAGGGGAAAAAAAACTAAACGAAATTTAATTAAGGGAAAAGAAAGATTATTTAAAACAATTAAAAATTTATTATTTTTATTTATTTTTCATATAATACACCAAAAATTCTTCTCCGGGCAGTCTTTTCAAACGATTTTAAAGATTTTAAAATTTTCTCAAATAAAAAAATCTTTTTTATCAAAGGGGACATTTTTCGGGAACCCCGCTTTTTGACCCCCCTGCAGAGACTTAAACTATGTCGTCAAAAAATAGGCCAGTTTGAAAATGGGTTTGTCCCCAGTATTGATGGTCCTCTGTTATGTCGTCTATGCGTTGGCCTGTGGGAGAAAGGGCGAAGGAGTTACTCAAAGCAGTTTTTGTGTGTTAATTAGATATAAGCATATACTCCTTACACGAGTGAGATCCAGTTATTTTTCCTTCATGTTGTATATTTGTTTATGTAAGGAATACTATCCTGGGGGAGA
>NC_051413.1:11909921-11910548 GCF_015228065.2 Penaeus monodon
AATAAACGGAATAAAATACTAGTATTCATTCACTGTTGGAGATAATTCCCATGCACATCACCAGCCATCAGAGACACTCAGACCCTCAGACCCAGAATGATTACTGACTTACGCCGACCTTCTTATATAGAGCAAGAGACGAGGGACTTCCTTCGACACAAGAGGCGAGTTGACGAAGTGTATACAAGTCAAAAGGATGAAGTAATTATGTTAATACTTTAATTTTCGTTCATTTTCGTATTTCCAGTTTTTTGCTGCTGTTATTTAACGTCCAATATCAGCGTGAATGGGACAGGATAGTAGTTTAATTACAAATGGCATATACATTCATCACCAGTATGAGCTTTGACAATGTTTAGAATAGCAACATTGCATTGTCCTTATGAATGCTGTTGTATTATTCACTATCATCGAAAACATATGCAGTAAATACAATACAGACTCTATTCATTTGGTTGATTTCAATATTAGACGTAGTCAGTACATTAACCAAAAATCATTTGTTGATATATTCCCGTTTCTATTTTATACAGCTAATCATACTGTGCAATTGCAACATAATGGTGGCTTTCATCTTAACCGTTTCATCTCTTGGTAACAATTTTGTCCATTCCGCCCGCGCTGATC
>NC_051413.1:11910572-11910661 GCF_015228065.2 Penaeus monodon
GACTGTGATGTTATTTTTTGCATTGCTATATAATTGCACAACCCTATCCTATTTCATAACAATACGCTTCTGATTTAGCATAACAGTGT
>NC_051413.1:11910693-11910928 GCF_015228065.2 Penaeus monodon
AGTTAATATATTAACCATCAGAAACTGAAGTCAGACCGAATAGTGAATTTCCCAGGCGTGTCGTGACATTCCTCACGCAATGAATATAACTTTCCCAAGTGAATGAATCCAAAAAGCGCTCAGCCACAGAATGTTTATGGAAATGAGTCTCGTAAAGTCACTCATAATTACGTACATAATTGTCCTCACAAGTATCTGCAGTAGTTAAGACTGAGAGTGTGTGATCATCCTTGGT
>NC_051413.1:11910953-11911369 GCF_015228065.2 Penaeus monodon
TGAAGAATTCATTGAGGATTTCCTGTGGCATATTTTACTGTTAAAATAGAAAGGAAGGGGATTTTTTTGAGAAATAAAGTTGCTGGATAAAGTCTATTGTATTTTTGTTCATAATGAGATGGGTGGGAAAAGTTTTATTTATATTCATAATAATGAGACTGTTAATGATGATGACTTTGAGGAAGTGTGTGATTATTATAATAAGAGATGGTTTTATGGATTATGATCCCCGCAAGTATTGATGATATGGCCAAATGAATAATGGTTGGTGGATTAATTTCATATTGTTGATCCGTAGGATTGAAAAGGATGCCCAAATGATGAATGATGGAGATGGAGTGAAAAGATAATTGACGATTGAATGGAAAAGAGGATAAAAGAATTGGGTAACAGTGTAATGAGGATTAAATTTTTTA
>NC_051413.1:11911432-11911498 GCF_015228065.2 Penaeus monodon
GCAATTTCTATTTAAAATTACTACTAACTTTCAAAAATTAAAGAGAATATATGAAGTAAAATCTTT
>NC_051413.1:11911535-11911740 GCF_015228065.2 Penaeus monodon
GTCCCCCTGGAATTAGAAAAAAAAAATAACAGGAAAAAGAGCAGTAAGTTTACGATTGTTATAAGTAGTAGAAATTATCATAATGAGTACTGGAAATGTAAATTCCGACCATTAGGATCATTTTTTTCGTAAAGTTTTTTTTCTTAGTTATGTTTATCTTATTGTAAACCCCAGTTTACGAGAGGATGAGTATGCAAAAATTCGA
>NC_051413.1:11912056-11912291 GCF_015228065.2 Penaeus monodon
ATAAAAAAAAGGAAAAAACGGAAAGGATCGGAAGAAAAAAAGATTAACAAAATATCAGAAAAAAAAAAACAGATAAAGCAAACAAACCCCGAGCCCCTTCTCAAACCCCGAAATAATAACAAACGCCCATCGCCCCCACACCTTAGAAAAACAAACACTGTTAAAACCCCGTGACAAGCTAAGCCTCTAAAAACCCTAAAAAAGCCCCAAAGCCATTCGTACCATGGACAAGAAG
>NC_051413.1:11912329-11912419 GCF_015228065.2 Penaeus monodon
TCTTGTAAAAAAAGTAATGAGTACTGGAAATGTAAATTCCGACCATTAGGATTCATATTTCGTAAGTTTTCTTAAGTATGTTATCTTATG
>NC_051413.1:11912740-11912869 GCF_015228065.2 Penaeus monodon
GCCTTCTCAAAACCCCGAAATATAACAAACGCCCATCGCCCCCACACCTAGACACAAACACTGTATCTCCGTGACAAGCTAAGCCTCTAAACGTAAAAAGCCCAAAGCCATTCGTACCATGACAGAAGC
>NC_051413.1:11912933-11913026 GCF_015228065.2 Penaeus monodon
GATATTCTTTTCCCTCGCTATAAATTATTCGCCTTTCGTCTAGGGCCTTCTTAAGGAAATCCTGAGGAGGTGGGGTTGTTCGCATGGCTTGGA
>NC_051413.1:11913400-11913666 GCF_015228065.2 Penaeus monodon
CAAATGTAACATTGGCGTCAACGTATATTTTCAGTCTTATGATAAATGACATCGCATTTCAGAGTTTTGATATAACATGAAAATGCTACACGTTGGTGGCCGACCTCAGAGGATTAATAAAAGTTTTATTTCCACGAGGACTGTCAGAGGCTGTTTCATTCGTTTGCCTGTAGCTTGGTTTGTGTTGATACGTGGAATTTATTTTTAGTTCTCACTTTGGTATAATGAGGTTCGGTTTTCAAAGGATATATGTACACCTGCCGAGG
>NC_051413.1:11914079-11914282 GCF_015228065.2 Penaeus monodon
GATACTATGATTTTACTTCCAAAGATTATTAAGTGTTCCTCCGAATATAAATTAGTTTAGATCTCACTTATTTTCGCCCTGTCATAATTCATATGCAAATGTATCGAGTTTCTCTGATTTATTGATACTTTGGGAATGGCAATAACGGAGGCGATGAAATACGGGGAAATAGCGAAATATCTTAAAGGCAAAGATGTATATGG
>NC_051413.1:11914962-11915579 GCF_015228065.2 Penaeus monodon
CAATTAGTTTTTCTCTGCAAGGCATGACAGCGAGAGGCAGTAAGCTTGATTGCAGATGCACGTAAGTGGTCCTGGGTCTGCTGTTTGGGCTGTGGTCTATTATCGAGGTTTCAGTGTTACAAGAGAGAGAGATGTGTATGAAGGGAGGGAAAGGGAGAGAGGTGTGTGTGAAGGAGGGAGAGGAACAGAGGAAGTGGGAGAGAAGTGTGTGTAAGGGAGGGAGAGAAAGAGAGAGAGAGCGAGAGAGGTGAGTGTGAGGGAGGAAAAGAGGGAAAAGGACTGAGAGAGGGAGAGATAAGTGTGAGGGAGTGAGAGTGGGAGAGGGAGAGATAGGTATGAGGGAGTTGGAGTGGGAGAGGGAGATAGATGGGAAGATTAAAGGTGGGGTACAGAAAGAAAAAGAAAGAGAAAGAGAGGGACAGACTTAGAGGAATGGAGCAAGTGAACGATAAGAACATTAGAGAACGGGAAAGGGATAAAGAGAGAAGGAGGTAAAGGGAAACTAAGAAGGAGAAAGAGAAGGATGTAGAGCAACAAAGACAGAGGGAGGAATAATCACTACATTCCTTACAAAAATCTTGAAAGAAAAATTATTACAATAATAACGCTTACACGTG
>NC_051413.1:11915646-11915791 GCF_015228065.2 Penaeus monodon
GAACGTCTTTCCTCATTGCAGTAAAGACTCAAGTCGTAAAAGTAAAAGCGCAAAATGAAATCACACACCAGTGAAACTTGAGACTCAACCGCACGACTATACAAAATAAACTATGAAAATGTTCAGAAAAGGAATATATAAACAT
>NC_051413.1:11915836-11915964 GCF_015228065.2 Penaeus monodon
ATGGAGAGATAAGTAAAGATAAAAAAAATGTAAAAAGAAAGTGTAGAAAACATGTCATCGCGATTATCACAATGAACGTATTCATAATGTTACTGGAAATGAAATAGTAAAGATGAGAGGATTTTTTT
>NC_051413.1:11916975-11917218 GCF_015228065.2 Penaeus monodon
TTTCTCCACACACCTTACAACCGCCTACAAGCTCTATTACTCCTTAATGAATTCGTTCCGTTTCCTTCCTCATTAAAACCTCAGACAAGCCACTTTTTCTTGCGTTTTCTACAAGGGGAAATTAAGTTATGAAACTCATTACCCGCGAGTGCGTTGAGGCCTTAAGAACTGTGTACAATTAAGCCTTTATAATTGTAGTGCTGGGTACATTTAGTTATTATCATTTATTTCAATTCCTATGCC
>NC_051413.1:11917245-11917385 GCF_015228065.2 Penaeus monodon
TTGTGATTTTGCTTTCATCTTTATTAATCAATTTATTTTCGGTAGTTCAGTTATTCGTTATTATTAATATATTTTATGTAATCTTAGTTATTTACACTGATTCCTCTTTAAAACTATTTGTCTGTATTGAAATGTATAAT
>NC_051413.1:11919499-11919881 GCF_015228065.2 Penaeus monodon
AGAGAACCATGTTGATATCTATGAACGCAAACATATATAGTATATGTTTACAGTATAGCATTATTGAGGTTAAACTGAATATCAATATCCCTTTGTTTAACTTCCATTACACTTTGGCGTCAACCAAAATATATCAAAGCTTAACTGAATTCACATTATGAATTTCTTAATAAAACAATGACTTGCAACATATACTCGTATGTATTAAGATTTTTTTCATGTTTTTCTTCAGTTTTATCTATTATTATTGGTTAGTTATTAATTTACAATTTCTATGATTTTGTTTCATATAGAATTTCCTCATACAAATATTCATTTCATGTATAAAAAATCCGATTCCTTATTTCATATTTGTATCCTTCCCCCTGCTTGTTTCATAAGC
>NC_051413.1:11920734-11920942 GCF_015228065.2 Penaeus monodon
GGATGTCTGTTAATTTTCTGCTAGATTTGTATGTTTAGTTAAGCGCAAACGTGTAATGACAGTACATTTTTCATCGAAAGACCTTTACACAATGAATCCTGATTTTAAGTTACATTGAGAACATTTCATATGATATAGCAATATATTAATAAATAGTGCATATATGTAAAGCAATCGATATATTATTAAAATACGATATTTATACACG
>NC_051413.1:11921125-11921480 GCF_015228065.2 Penaeus monodon
CTACCATATTATCCAAGTAATAACCGTTTCCCCCTTTTTTCTCAAACAAGTGGATGATCTTCAGTAACATCTAATGAGCTTTCTTTTGCCTGGAACAGTGAGAGCGCACCATGGAACAACTCTTCATATAGTAAGCTTATAGGCCTTGAGAGTTTCGCTACACAATTAATTATTTCGAAAGGTAATGCGAGTTTAAACTCATTCATCTTGAGGTTAATCGAGGACTCAAATTTCGTTGTTTATGCTGAGACATTTTATGATTCAACTTTCATTGATTATGACTACTGTTATCCTGTTATAAGGTCAAAACAGAGTGAGATGATATAGTGGAGAAAAAGTTGTCATGAATTGTTTG
>NC_051413.1:11922235-11922585 GCF_015228065.2 Penaeus monodon
CGAATGAAATGTGAACCTGTCACCCGACTTCCAGTACTTGAGTCTCCCTTCATCACAACACCATGAAAAAGAACATTATGAAGAGGCTGTCTCTTTATCAATCAAAAGGACCTATCATTTGTTAGACTGAAAGGAAGGTGAGGTACAAGCTGTTGCTGTTTAGATGTTTTTTCTTCTGATTTTGTTAATTTGCTTGGAAATACAAATATGGACGTGTATGTGTTTGTTAATTATAAGTTTACGTAGTTACTGTTCTTCTCCTTATCATTACTGTTAGTATGTATATATTTTGACAGATATACTGTAGCGCAGTTTAACTTTGCGAACCCACTCACTTCATTTTTATTAGC
>NC_051413.1:11922649-11922887 GCF_015228065.2 Penaeus monodon
GCGCGTGGGTCTGTGTCCCATTTACTCTCATTATTTATATATTTTTTTTTAACGGAAGGATAATTTGAGATCGATGGATGAAATGTAATGCCGCGTTGGATTTATAGCAAATATTTGTTGGCTGAAAAGAAAAGCGCCTTCAGTCTCGGCTTCGTAATGCTGCATCTGAGTAATAACCGGATTGAGATTGTTCGAAACCTTAGCGGGGAGGGTTATATATATTGATCTCGTATGTCAT
>NC_051413.1:11923276-11923491 GCF_015228065.2 Penaeus monodon
TAGTAAAATACGTTTAAATTACTCTAAATTAAACAGACATGGATACATTGCCTGAGTATCTGCGTTCTTTGAATTAACAGAACTAACTGTATAATTACTGTCACTTATATAACATTTACATGCACACCAGCTCATGTCCATTACCTCGCTGTGCCGAAAGGTTAATGTGTTCTTGTTTGTCTGTGTGTTTTGGGGAGAAAGAATGGGAGACAGAC
>NC_051413.1:11923595-11923871 GCF_015228065.2 Penaeus monodon
GCAGGGAGAGAAAGAGGTAAGCAGACAAAAACAGATAAAACACTACAAGAGAGACAAAACAAACGACAAACAATAATCAAACCCAGTAATACGAAGCAAATAAAGCGAAACAAGGGAAGTTAGAGATAAATAATTCAATATGCTAACCACATTTTTTTTTAATCAACACCACAAATGATACAGCATTTATAAAAGCCTAATTTAACCGACAACAGGTAATACTGGCACAAAGTTTAAAGAAGATGAAGAGGGAGGAGATAATAGGAGGTGCAAGTT
>NC_051413.1:11924058-11924266 GCF_015228065.2 Penaeus monodon
GATTACCAAGCCACTAAAACTGAAGGAAACCTCTAAACTCCTGAAGCAATTTCTTACATACGCTTTGTCTCGTAAAAACAATTTCTAAGAAATCATAATATCTTTTTGCTCAAGATTTGTCAGTCGCCTACGAAATTCATCTCGATTTTCTGTTTTTCTCTTTATCTTATCTGTGGAAGTAGTTATCTCATCTCTTCGATATGCCGCC
>NC_051413.1:11924292-11924401 GCF_015228065.2 Penaeus monodon
ACTTTCTCCAGTCATTGTTTTTTCCCTAAGAAAGCACGGACAGCTAAAGATGGTGCAATATTGCTTACATTCTTGTTTTTAGGAATATAGATTTTTAAGTGTCTCGCTA
>NC_051413.1:11925082-11926022 GCF_015228065.2 Penaeus monodon
TTCTTATTGCATGAGGTAATATACTCTCGTGACCCACCTTGCGCCAGCGTGTTCATGAGCAGGACAGGAATGCACATAAACAGCCCGGTTCGTTTCAGTATCTTCATGGTCGTTGATATCATATTTCTTAGTTAAAAACCGAAATCCTTATAGGTGAAGGAAAATATACAGTTAATGATCACGTAACATCATTAAAATTGTTACAGGAATTAGGATCTTTGGTTTTCGAAACATCTTCGTTGTTTGTTTTGATTATTTTATTCGCTTTATGTTGTTATAGGATGTTTATGAAATCACGGCGAAGCGTGTCACTTTCTTTCTGCTTAGCTCATTATTCATAACCAAGACGGACACTAAAAGTTTTTCGTATGTTATATCATCTCTTTTTATCTCTCCTTCTCCTCCTTCTCTCTTTTTGTCAACGGATGCTCTCTCCTTCTCTATTTCTCTCTATTTTACACCATCAATTATCTCCCTCTCCTTCTCTCTCCTCTCTTCGGTTAATTATCTCTCTCCTTCTGTCTTCTTTCCACAGTCAATTATAACCCGCTTCTTCTCTCCTGTCTCCTTTCCACCGTTAACTGCCTCCCTCTCCTTCTCTCCTTCTGTCTCTTTTCCAACGTCAATTATCTTCCTCTCCTTCTTTCTCCTTTCCACCGTCTATTATCTCCCTCTCTTCTCTCTCCTTTCCACCGACTATTATCTCCCTCTCCTTATCTCCTCCTATCTTCTTCCCACCGTCAGTGATCTCCCTCTATCCTTCCCACACTCGATCTCTGTCAACCGACGCTCACTCCCTCCTCGCGTACCGCCGGACAGTGTCAATCGACCGACAGCTCAGACCGGAATGAGTAGAGAACGGCAACGGGGAACGGGCGGCAGTGCGGCTGCGCTTACAGGGGTCTCAGCCTCGGGATCAGATGGACGGAGGGAGGAATAC
>NC_051413.1:11926065-11926255 GCF_015228065.2 Penaeus monodon
TTGTATATGTGTGTTTGGAAAAGGGGGAGGGGGGATTGTGTACGTGTTTGAGGATAGGGGGAAGGGGAGAGAAGTGCATAGGAGAAGGGAGAAGATTGTGTATAGGAGACGGGGAGGGGGTTGTGTATGTGTGTGTACGGAGAAAAGGAGGATTATGTATCTGTTTGTGCATGAAGTTTTGTGTAAATAA
>NC_051413.1:11926285-11926713 GCF_015228065.2 Penaeus monodon
ACGTTTTGAGTAAGGGATCGGGGAATGTGCGGACAGATCGGCACTTGCTTAGACGGGTCATATTTATTCGGATGAGGGGTGAGTGCTTACAGAAAAGTGCTTATGTGCTTTCAATTGCCCAAACGTGACTGAGTGAGAATGCGCGCGTGGATGTGTTTTTTATAGACGTCTGCTCGGAGCTTTGGTGCAGTTATGATGCTCAGACGAGAAGGGAAAGTGTCTCCATGTTTATGTCGACGAAGAAGGCGATCAATTTCCATGGGGCGAGAACCCATCTTTTCATCTCCTTACTCTGCAATAGTTGGCGACGAGCATCATAGTCATTTTTCATTTTTCTCTCCTTTCTAAAAGCCATTAATCATCCTGTGACACAGTCTCAAACTTTTTTTCATCTTCAGGCACTGGTTTAGAAAATCTGAACCAGTGAC
>NC_051413.1:11926745-11926845 GCF_015228065.2 Penaeus monodon
CATGGTTAGGAGCTAAATTTATCATGCAGCCACCTTTAAAAAAAAAAGTCAAACTTTTAGCACTGAGTTCAACCGCCTCAGGTGGGAAGAAGCAGTATTT
>NC_051413.1:11926871-11927005 GCF_015228065.2 Penaeus monodon
TGCCAAGTCAGCTCACGGCGGGCATTTTTGTGAAATTCTAATTGCGTCGAGCTGGATTTAACCACACTAATTATCAGCGGGAAAGGAGTCTGGCGACAGACAGACGGATGGGAGGAATAGACAATATACTGCTA
>NC_051413.1:11927060-11927494 GCF_015228065.2 Penaeus monodon
TATAGTAATTAAATGAATAAATAAATTCTCCACCATAAAAATTTAACCATTAAAATGTAGAAAAGATGATCATAAGGAGAATCAGCAGGTAATTTTTAAAACTCTGATATCTTGTTTGTGAGGAAGATTATGCTTGTAGGTAATGATGCTCTTACATAATATGCATTTATATTAATAATCAGGTAGTAGCGATTTTATAAAGGGTTTGTATTGTGCTTGTAATTCCATTGTATATATATAGACAAAGGCCCATAAAGTATGCTTGCAGAATTAATTGTTAACGACGCCAAAAACAGCCAAGAAAATAGCATCTATTTCTGAACACCCAGATATGTGACTGCAATTTCAGAGCTCACTGAAAATGGGTAAGGTTCATGAAATATGAAAGAGGCTGAAACACATAACTGTTAGAAATGGGAAAGAGAGAGCAGAGA
>NC_051413.1:11927877-11928169 GCF_015228065.2 Penaeus monodon
AATATATATAGAGAAAACGTACCGCTGCAGCTACATTAATATACTCTGATGGTGATATTCTATGCTATAAAATATTCAATTTCACACAATTCAGCAGGTTGATTGCTTTTGCCTATGGTAACTGTATTATCGCAAATCAGTTACAAAATTTTCAATTATTAATTTCTTTCAAATTTATTCATTTGTAAATTTTTCAAAATTGATTCATTAATTCAGTTTAATCCAATAAAATTTTGATGATAGATTAATCTGTAATCATTCAATCATTAATGTGTAAGTTACTCTATCCATC
>NC_051413.1:11928308-11928443 GCF_015228065.2 Penaeus monodon
TTCATAAACCAATCTTTGTCTTGATGGTTTGACGCTCTTTTGCACGTCTCCTTAATTTCTTTCATTTCCTTTTTCGTAAATTTTCTTTACCTTTTGTTCATTCCTTTTCCACTAATGAGGACTTTTCCTTCCCTC
>NC_051413.1:11928488-11928706 GCF_015228065.2 Penaeus monodon
TTCTGTGTGTGTATGTCAGTTCCCTTCTCTTTCTCTCCTTTTCTTTCTCTTTTCTGCAAGGGCCCGTTTCAACTTGAGCTATTCTAGGGGTATTTTTAAGATGTAATTTAGTGAAAAAAGAGAAAAAAAAATTGTCATATAAGCGCTTCGGAATGGAGAGCAAACCAGAACCTAGTAATTGGCAAAGTCTTGGCCGGGGGGGGGGGGGAGATTTAACG
>NC_051413.1:11928880-11929261 GCF_015228065.2 Penaeus monodon
CAGTAATTATCAGTTAATAAGCAAAATAATTAGACGCGTAAAATTCCGTTTTCTAATCTTTATCCATCATGGAAATTAAAGGGGAAAACTCATTTTATTTTACTGCAGGATAATAACAGGCATGTATAGGCGCTAATTATTATACTGCTATAAAGCATTCTTGTTTCTGGTATCATTGCAGGTAATATAAGCTGATGCGTTTATAACGTGTTCAAAATTAAATCTTTATCCTTTGAAATTTAGTATTCCGAGAGAAATATGTTCTCTTTTATTGGACTCTGATGCTTATAAATTCCACTTTTTTTCTATTTTTTCAAAAGGTTTAAACTAACATTAAGTTCATGGAAGGAAGGATGGAGATAGCTAGCAAGCAAGCTAGTT
>NC_051413.1:11929587-11929818 GCF_015228065.2 Penaeus monodon
TCAGAGTAACGAGAATCCTTGGTCTTTCCTTTGAACTAAATTCCTGTAATCTGTTTCGCAGGGATAACATGCATACAAGGGTTATAGTATACATTATATGGCAGCATTTAGACAGCGTAGAAGTGTGTAGGTATGTTTGAGGGAGAAGGTAGTGGCTAATGTTGTTATGAATAAGGTGAAGTCTTAGTAACATGGAATACATTTGTTTTTTGGCGTATCGGTCTCATAATG
>NC_051413.1:11930085-11930342 GCF_015228065.2 Penaeus monodon
GAAATTGCATCACAAATTCCTCACTCCATTCCATTAATAACTGGCACGACATTCCTTACCACAATTTCCTAAGAAGAAGAAAAGGAAGAGAGAAGCGAAGGAGAAACCACGGAGTAGCAATGCGTGTGTTGCAAGTGACAGCTCAATCACGATCACTGTTGCTTTATTGCATTGCCGTCTCGTGAGGTGACCTTTTTATATCTTATTTTGCCTCTCAGTCCTGCTTTTATTCTAGTTTATTGCCAATTGCAATTGCC
>NC_051413.1:11930956-11931278 GCF_015228065.2 Penaeus monodon
AATACCAGATTTATACTATATATTATCTTTTTCGCAAGCTTCGCTGAACATAATTGAAAAACCATTTATTTTTTTTCTACTTTCAAAACACGGAGTTTGGGAGATGGTTCTTGTCTGCGTGAAATCCCCTTAAAAGGATGGGAGACCGAGGTAAAGAGCCTGTAAATCGCCTTCATCCGGAAAATCTGGGACCATTCCCAGTTTTTAAAGGCAGCTTGTGATAGGGTCCCTGCTTTGAGGTGATGTGCGTGGGTATTTCACTATGTGGTACTTTTCTGTTGTCATATTCCTTCTCTTTCTTTGCTGGGATTCTTCGTCGGGA
>NC_051413.1:11935646-11935807 GCF_015228065.2 Penaeus monodon
CATGTAGAGATGATAAAAACTAGTAAAAAAAGAAAGGATGAAAGGAAAAAAAAAGCTACAGAAAATAGAAAGGAGTGGAACACAAAAGAAAGCTGAATAAGAAAACGTAAAATTTGTTGAAAAAATACGTAACAAAAGAAAAGAAGAAGAGAAGGAAACAG
>NC_051413.1:11935992-11936999 GCF_015228065.2 Penaeus monodon
CATCGAGGGCGCGAAATTTCACCAACGAAAATTTGCGACACCCACGTGCAAGGGGAGGGGGAGGGGGGTTGAAAACTACTGGGGAAGGAGAGAGAGAGAGTGCTGGTAGGGAAGGGGTAAGAGGAGGGGAGGGCATTTCTGCGGTAAAGAACGGTGCGACTCTCTGCTGACGACAAGACCACGCCTACGAAAGGATGAGATGGAGGGAAAGATGGGTAGGAGGGAGTGGGGGAAGAGGGGATGGGGAGGGGAGGATGGGTAGGAGGGAGAGGGGGGGGGGGGGAGGTAAGGAGTACTGGGGAGGAAGGATCTTATGGGAGAGAGATCAGACGAGGGAGAGGAGGAAGGTTAGACACGTAGAGGAGAGGAAGGGATGGGTGGAAGGAGGAGAAGGGAGACATGTTGAAGAGAGGAGAATAGGAATGTAGAGGGAAAAATGGTATAATGAAACATGGTATAATGAATGAAAGAGGGGAAGGAGCTAATAGAGTAAAAGAGAGAGAGGAAGAAAAGGAGAGGAAATGGGGGCGAAAGGAGGAAAAGAGAGGGAACGAAAAGCACGGGATATGAAATAAAGATCGGCGGTGATTGTGGTGTCAGATGACAGGGTAGACATCTTTCCGATGAGCTGTGTGTAACGGGTTGTGTGGTTTATCGTGCCTACCTGTGTGGGTGGTTGTTTGTGAGAGTGGACTTTCTTTGAGGTCTGTGCGTGTGTGAAGTTTGTTTATACATCTATATGATATATAATTTCTACTGACGCACACTCAAGTAATGTTAGGCAAGTAAGATAATAACATACTCTCCTAGACTGATTTCTAAACTATGATTTCTGTGAAACTACTCAGGTACTACAAATTAACCCGCAGTCCAGTAAAGCGACAACAGTTCGTCCACACAAGAATAGTACGAGTTTCTATATAGTGTTATACATGCATACCAATATGAACATTTACAATATGAATATCATATAGGAACTTATATACGTTGCGTATATGTGAATACAT
>NC_051413.1:11937439-11937792 GCF_015228065.2 Penaeus monodon
CATACAGTGCAGTTTAAATATATTACATCGACATAATAGGTAATTATGTACTATTGATAATAAATACAAAACCTTTTGTTGCAAACAGGGGAAATATATGGATCGCTTCAATATCAATATGTCACATGCACATCATTCTTATAGATTTCCTTTAATATGTGTCCAATATAGATTTTTATTCTTTTGTTTATTTATTTTCATTAAAAAATACGTCTGTTGTTGGTAAAAATTAACGTTTTGTTGTGTGTGTGAAATTTCGAATATATCAAGAAATCAATAATAATGAGTTATTGTTTATAGCCATAACGGTAATGACGACAATAACGTTGATAATGCAAGTACTATTCTTAATA
>NC_051413.1:11937994-11938172 GCF_015228065.2 Penaeus monodon
AAGGACCCTGCGGTACCACAAACACCCTCTCTAAGAAAAGAAAGAGTCTAAATCAAAGTAAATAAACAAAACGTCTTCAAACCTGCGAATGTAATAAGACCCTAGAGAGGATATTCAGTGCTGTGTGTGAAGCTCCCCTCCCCTCTCTCCCGAAAGAGCGTCCAGGCTGGAGTGGGTA
>NC_051413.1:11938833-11939445 GCF_015228065.2 Penaeus monodon
ACGACTCACCATTTGTTTTTAAAAAATTGTCAAACATCCAAATAATTACTTTATGCAAGGTTTAATGGTCCTCATTCACAGATGGGAGGCGATTTTGCAAACTGTATACCGAAAGAGCGCATGGATGCCAGGTTTCCCTAACGTTATTCAAATGTTTTTTTTTTTCTATAATAAATAAGCTGTAATTATATAAGTTGAAGATGATATATGAATATTTTACGTACATTATTTTATAATACATAAATCCTACAACGAGGAAAGTTAAATATTATTACGAAGAAACAATAGTATTATAACGATGCCACTATTGTTAAAATTCTGTGGTTATATATTCGAGTCTCTACAAAAAAACTTTGATACTCAATTACTTTGTCGTATTCATTTCTACGAAAATGATCCGATAAAAGTTCTCTGCAGTGTGTAATCAAATCGTGGAACCTAAATATCTGCAAATCAGCGTTATTTTTTTCCTATTTATCATACTTTTAATTTCCGTTCTTAAATACCTATGGTTATATTGGTGTGGCAAAAGGCGGGGATAATATATGTTATTCACTCAAATTCACAGAATCAACTCCATGTCTCTACTGTTATCTTAATATTATCACCTGA
>NC_051413.1:11939464-11940177 GCF_015228065.2 Penaeus monodon
AAGCATGGGATGAGAGCACACATTGTTTTCTGCACTATATTTGGACATTTTATTTGCATGAATATAAGAATTAATGACACACTGTGGTTCTAGTGATCGATTTATGTGAAAAAAATCTGGTCTACATTAGGCTTTGACCATTATTATACCTATTAGATGCAGTAATCGCCTTTACTAGGCATCACTTGACTTAATAAGGAAGATAGGTACGCTTAGTCTTTATTTCATGTGGACTTGAAATATTGCTGTTAGGGCTTAGAACCCTACAGCTATATTCTACATTCAGGTAATAGTATTGAAAATATATTTTTAATGTGAGTTTATTCAATAAATTATAATTTATAATTCTATGGAGACGTAAATGTAAATTCTTCACTTTTAGATATGTGACTACAGTATATAACAAAGTGACCTTGAAGATTGTTCTATCTTCTCTTCATAATAACGTTTATCTCTTTGCTATATGGTTCTCACTTTATTTGATTATGATATATTTGTATGGAAATATCCAGATGTGAATATCCAGATAGCGCTGCTTGGCATCTTTTGGTATGCGGATTGTAAAATCGCGACCAAACGCATTCATTTTTTATTTAACGTAATTTAACTTATATGTATCAATTGAACCACGATATGGTATTTAAAAAAAATGGTATTAAAAATGAAACATTGAATAAATGTAAGCATTTCAGGGGGATACGATCTCTCTCTCA
>NC_051413.1:11943521-11943596 GCF_015228065.2 Penaeus monodon
GCAAAAAAGGTGTCTGTATTAGCCACTCAGTTCTATGTAGTGAGTCGACAGAAGCGCCTACTGGTGGGCGTAAGA
>NC_051413.1:11943675-11943751 GCF_015228065.2 Penaeus monodon
GTGACTGCTAGATTCCTGATTCTCCATTTAAATGAAGTACAACTTAACTGTTTCAGGTGTATGTTTTCTCTTCTTG
>NC_051413.1:11944301-11944374 GCF_015228065.2 Penaeus monodon
CAAGAAGAAAAATACACCTGAAACAGTAAGTTGTACTTCATTTAAATGGAGAAATCAGGAATCTAGCAGTCAC
>NC_051413.1:11944450-11944525 GCF_015228065.2 Penaeus monodon
TCTTACGCCCACCAGTAGGCGCTTCTGTCGACTCACTACATAGAACTGAGTGGCTAATACAGACACCTTTTTTGC
>NC_051413.1:11950107-11950742 GCF_015228065.2 Penaeus monodon
ATATCGTGGTTCAATTGATACATATAAGTTAAATTACGTTAAATAAAAAATGAATGCGTTTGGTCGCGATTTTACAATCCGCATACCAAAAGATGCCAAGCAGCGCTATCTGGATTTTCACATCTGGATATTTCCATACAAATATATCATAATCAAATAAAGTGGAACCATATAGCAAAGAGATAAATTTTTATTATGAAGAGAAGATAGAACAATCTTCAAGGTCACTTTGTTATATACTGTAGTCACATATCTAAAAGTGAAGAATTTACATTTACGTCTCCATAGAATTATAAATTATAATTTATTGAATAAACTCACATTAAAAATATATTTTCAATACTATTACCTGAATGTAGAATATAGCTGTAGGGTTCTAAGCCCTAACAGCAATATTTCAAGTCCACATGAAATAAAGACTAAGCGTACCTATCTTCCTTATTAAGTCAAGTGATGCCTAGTAAAGGCGATTACTGCATCTAATAGGTATAATAATGGTCAAAGCCTAATGTAGACCAGATTTTTTTCACATAAATCGATCACTAGAACCACAGTGTGTCATTAATTCTTATATTCATGCAAATAAAATGTCCAAATATAGTGCAGAAAACAATGTGTGCTCTCATCCCATGCTT
>NC_051413.1:11950760-11951386 GCF_015228065.2 Penaeus monodon
TCAGGTGATAATATTAAGATAACAGTAGAGACATGGAGTTGATTCTGTGAATTTGAGTGAATAACATATATTATCCCCGCCTTTTGCCACACCAATATAACCATAGGTATTTAAGAACGGAAATTAAAAGTATGATAAATAGGAAAAAAATAACGCTGATTTGCAGATATTTAGGTTCCACGATTTGATTACACACTGCAGAGAACTTTTATCGGATCATTTTCGTAGAAATGAATACGACAAAGTAATTGAGTATCAAAGTTTTTTTGTAGAGACTCGAATATATAACCACAGAATTTTAACAATAGTGGCATCGTTATAATACTATTGTTTCTTCGTAATAATATTTAACTTTCCTCGTTGTAGGATTTATGTATTATAAAATAATGTACGTAAAATATTCATATATCATCTTCAACTTATATAATTACAGCTTATTTATTATAGAAAAAAAAAAACATTTGAATAACGTTAGGGAAACCTGGCATCCATGCGCTCTTTCGGTATACAGTTTGCAAAATCGCCTCCCATCTGTGAATGAGGACCATTAAACCTTGCATAAAGTAATTATTTGGATGTTTGACAATTTTTTAAAAACAAATGGTGAGTCGTTGTGCATTTGTGTG
>NC_051413.1:11951969-11952284 GCF_015228065.2 Penaeus monodon
CAAATTCCCTCACCCTCTAGCTTCCTTACTACTCTTTTCCTCTCCTCTCATCATCTCATTCCCCTCCCTTACCCACTCAGCCTGGACGCTCTTCGGAGAGATCGGGAGGTGGCTTCACACAGCCTGAATATCCTCTTAGGTATTATACATTCGCAGGTTTGAGAGTTTGTTTATTACTTGATTTAGACTCTTTCTATTTTAGAGAGGGTGTTTGTGGTACCGCAGGGTCTTAATGTATCTCAAATGCGTAGTTTGCCATGTACATACACTCAATATACCCAATATATCGTGTGTTGTGTCGGCACCACATGCACG
>NC_051413.1:11952330-11952745 GCF_015228065.2 Penaeus monodon
AACGAGTGTGGTGTGTGTGTGTGATGTTTACTATTGGGTACATGTTAGACTGATATATTATTAAGGAATGTACTTGCATTATCAACGTTATTGTCGTTCATTACCGTTATGGCTATAAACAATAACTCATTATTATTGATTTCTTGATATATTCGAAATTTCACACACACAACAAAACTTTAATTTTTACCAACAACAGACGTATTTTTTAATGAAAATAAATAAACAAAAGAATAAAAATCTATATTGGACACATATTAAAGGAAATCTATAAGAATGATGTGCATGTGACATATTGATATTGAAGCGATCCATATATTTCCCCTGTTTGCACACAAAGGTTTTGTATTTATTATCAATAGTACATAATTACCTATTATGTCGATGTAATATATTTAAACTGCCTGTAATGATA
>NC_051413.1:11954278-11954454 GCF_015228065.2 Penaeus monodon
GAAATAAAAACAGTACATACAGTACAATTTATATAATTATAATATAAAATATATTTTTTAATAAATAAAAAAATTTTTATAATATTAAATATATTTTAAAATATTAATATAATATAAAATATTCTAAATTATATATATAATTATAAATATTATAAATAAAATATATAATATTTAAA
>NC_051413.1:11970811-11971178 GCF_015228065.2 Penaeus monodon
AAATTGTACGTATCAAGAAACTCGTATTTCTAATAAAATCTAATTTTGTTACCATGATTTCAACCTAATACATTTAAAGCAAATCGAAAAAGGATAATACCAAATTCGTTTCCGATATGGCACTGTATTTTCTTCTAAATTGATAAAAAAAGATCATAGGATAGGTTGACTATCCCCCTTCAGTTTTTACACCAGTCTGCATTTATGCATGGATTTAACATCTTGGATAGTACCAAATTTTTCATTGTATAAATCTTCACACTTATTATGGCTTAATTATACATACATTTCCATTACCATTATTTACATATGAAAAAAGTAATGCAGGACAAAATTATCAATCTTCATGAGCTGATTACAGTAGAGA
>NC_051413.1:11971385-11971551 GCF_015228065.2 Penaeus monodon
TTTTAAGAAAATTATTCAATAATTAGAGGAATAATTATTCCATGTTTGTATTTGACACAGGAAAGTTGTATTTACTTAAAAAAACACAGACCAGGGAGATAAGCACTTATATATATTACTAGTGGAATACTGTAACTCACACACCCGGAAATATGGCATTTATCTG
>NC_051413.1:11971969-11972129 GCF_015228065.2 Penaeus monodon
CCCTAAAAAAGAAATGTAATCACAATTACTGCAGTAATCCTGAGCGGGTAGTAATTATCTGGCGTAGAAAATTTGTACTTGTTGAAACGTGAAACCTGGAACTTATATTTGTAGCTATTGTGAGACCGTACTCGTCTAGCACATGGAAGTCGAGATGATT
>NC_051413.1:11972484-11972662 GCF_015228065.2 Penaeus monodon
AGGAAATGTTTCAAAACGAAATAACTTGTCCGTTGTACTTCCTTGAAGCAGGAAACCAAGAATCTAACATCCATATCTTTAGATATTACGAGAATGTACTTATCTGGTACAAGAAAGACGTGTGATTCACATTAACAAAGAGAAACCAGGCATTCATGTTATAATTATATGTGTATGC
>NC_051413.1:11972892-11973014 GCF_015228065.2 Penaeus monodon
GTAGGTACTCATCTGGCTACAGAAAACAAGCACAAGAGGGGAGGAGGTGAATATAGCATTCCAATCTATAGATATTACAGTATTATAGTTATCTGACATAAGAAAGACGAGATGATTCACAC
>NC_051413.1:11973102-11973317 GCF_015228065.2 Penaeus monodon
CTTATCTATATACATAAACACATACTTCTGTCGAAATTATTATTGTCAACAGTATATAACATATAATAGGTAATTATCTGGCACAGGAAAGTTGTACTTCCGCGTGGATTGAAGAATCAAGCATTTATATCTTTAGTTATTACAAAATTGTACTCGTCTGGCCCAGGAAAGATGAGTCGAGTCACACGTACAAATGCAAGTAAGTCATTTACGTG
>NC_051413.1:11973448-11973573 GCF_015228065.2 Penaeus monodon
TACAAAATTGTACTTATCTGTCGCAAGAAAGATGAGTTGTTTTACATTTACTAATGCTAGTCAGGGATTTATGTGATAATATAAATGTATGTATATATATTTCCATATACATATGCGTATCTGTT
>NC_051413.1:11973640-11973758 GCF_015228065.2 Penaeus monodon
AACACATTTAACAAATTATTAATTAATCTTAACAGTAAATACCTCGCTGTTGGTACTTACCTGGCACAGGAAAGTTGTATTTCATTGAAATGGGGAGTCAGGAATCTAGCAGCCATAT
>NC_051413.1:11973841-11973959 GCF_015228065.2 Penaeus monodon
TCAAAGACGTACATACGAATCTTGCAACACAGACACCGCACTGGATCCCGTTCTTTTCTACTACTACATCTCCGTTATTAACCGAAATCTGGGATAGCTACCGATTTCCACCAACCGA
>NC_051413.1:11979085-11979213 GCF_015228065.2 Penaeus monodon
TGTAAACGTCTATGTATCGTTTCTTTCCGTTTGTAATTCAACAGTAATTAGTTCTTCGGCATGTGTTCTAATCGTATGATTTCACGATCTCTTGTGACCCCCAACCCTCTCTCTCTCAGTCTATACAA
>NC_051413.1:11979629-11979860 GCF_015228065.2 Penaeus monodon
TCTTTCTTTTTTCTGTTGAACTCTCTCTTTCTGCATTATTATTTTATTATTTTATGTGTGATTTTGAATATTTTTTAGTAACATGCGTGTCTGCCTTCACTGTTGCTGATCAGTTTGAGTGCAGCACACACACAATCAGATACATACTATTGTACCGTAGTATCAGGTGCACATTCCAGTGGTACGTTCATAATATAGTTACTCGGCAGAATGTGACTCATGATTTTATGG
>NC_051413.1:11980363-11980940 GCF_015228065.2 Penaeus monodon
TCCCATGTTATCATCTTACCGTGTTTTATTTTCGTTGCTGTCTAGAGTTTGCGAATGACTCAGAAAGACAATCTAGACGATGATAAGCTTTCCTTCATTTCATCTCACTCTCTCTCTTTATCGCATCATCCATTTCTTCTCTCTCAAGATTCAATGAATTTTTATGAGAGAATAATTTTCACGATCAGCTCTGAATCCGCAATTGTCTTCATCATTAACAACCGTCAGCTTTCGTCCTCGAGCCGGTTGCAAGCTCTCATCCTCATGTTTAACTCAAGGACGACTCGGACACTTGGTCACACCATGTACCGACAGATGAGTCTCCAAATCCCTCCAAACCGTTTAACGTATATTAGGCGTCATTTCGCTGTAACCCAGAGATAACGTAGCGAAAAATATCGTGTGGAAATTCCCTTCGTGCGTCTATGCGCCGATAATCTGCGGCGTAACTGATGTAGTATCTGTGGCTGTATCTGATGAGCCGGGAGATAGTAGTAGGAACCAGGTGGTTTGGCTCTCATTGTGCACTCAGTATCGGACTTCTGTCCACTTCGTCAGCAAACCTTGCCGTTAGTCC
>NC_051413.1:11980983-11981423 GCF_015228065.2 Penaeus monodon
CGAGGACCTTGCTTGGCGTAACTTGGACTAACATTCTTTGTATTTAATCTTATTTTATATTGCTGTTCATTTTTCTTCTTTCTTTCCTTATCCGTCTATCTCACTGTATCTGAATTTCATTCTTAATACAACCCGTGACAAAAGGACTCAAAGGAGTATCAAGACAAAAAAAAAACGAAGGAAATCGCTCGTGTTTTAATTGTGTTCCAAGACAAATCGAGAGAAAGAAAGAGCGCCAGCCAGCATGGAGACGCAGGTAAGGCTCGCTTTGTTATCCAAACCGTTGGCAGGGTTCTTGTGGCTAAGAAAGGGTGTGGAGGACGGGGGAAACTAGAGAAAAGCTTTTAGTGTTTGGCAGTGATAGACCTGATTTAGAGGGATTGATCGAGAGAGAAGGGATATGGACAATATGAGAGGAAGCATGAGATAGGCAAGCAAAC
>NC_051413.1:11984095-11984545 GCF_015228065.2 Penaeus monodon
AAATTTGGGTTTTGCTTTGTTCGTTTGTCTGGGGGAATTTTCATTCTTTTTCCTTCTATGTCTTTAAACCGTCTTTTTATTTTGTCACATTTTCTTTTATTTTTCCCTACTTTTCTCTTTCATTTTTCCTTGTTTGCTTCCCTATCTCATGCTTCCTCTCATTTTGTCCAACCCCTTCTCTCTCGATCAATCCCTCTAATGGGCTATCATGCCAAAACAAAAGCTTTCTCTGTTCCCCCGTCCTCCACCCCCTTTCTTAGCCAAAAGAACCCTCCAACGGTTTGGATAACAAAGCGAGCCTTACCTGCGTTCCAGGGGGCGCTCTTTCTTTCTCTCGTTTTGCTTGGAAACAATTATAACACGAGCGATTTCCTCGTTTTTTTTGTCTTGATACCTTTTGGTCCTTTGTCAGGGTTGTATAAGAATAAAATTTAGAACAGTGAGATAGAG
>NC_051413.1:11984591-11985091 GCF_015228065.2 Penaeus monodon
TTTAAATACAAGAATGTTAGTCCAATTACGCCAAACAAGGTCCCGCAAAAAAGACAGTCAAGGGATACAGACAGCCAGACAAAGCAGGGAAAAACGCAAGGGTTTTTCTGACGAAGTGGAAGAAGTCCCATTCTGAGGACAAAAGAGAGCCAAACCACCTGGTTCCTACACTATCTCCCGGGTCATCAGATACAGCCAAGATATACATCGTTCGCCGAGATTATCGGCGCATAGAGCACGAAGGAATTTTCCCCACGTTTTTTTCGTATTTTATCTCGGGTTACAGCGAAATGACCCCTAATATACGTTAAAGGGTTTTGGAGGGATTTGGGGGGACTCATCTGTCGGTACATGGTGGACCAAGGTCGGTGCCCTTGAGTTAAAATGAGGATGAGAGTTGCAACCGGCTGGGGGACGAAAGCTGACGGTTGTTAATGATAAAGACAATGGGGTTTCAGAGCTGATCGGAAAAATTATTCTTCATAAAATTCATTGAATCT
>NC_051413.1:11985135-11985434 GCF_015228065.2 Penaeus monodon
AATAAAAGGAAAAGTTTAATCATGTTAGATTGTCTTTCTGAGTCATTCGCAAATTTTAACAGCAACAAAAATAAAAACGGTAAAGATGATACAGGGGAAATAGAAGTAATAGAAATGAAATTATTGCTTGGGAAAAGATAATAGAAATAATAATGATGGTTTTTTTTTACTAAAAATTTATATGATAATAAGGTAATTTTTTAAAATAATGAAAGCAATAAGGATAATGTGATAATAATTATGTTTTCCCTTTTTAATGACGTTTGTAAAAATGAAATTAACGTGATTAACAAAATGTT
>NC_051413.1:11985637-11985885 GCF_015228065.2 Penaeus monodon
GGGCACAGAAAAAGCTTTTAAAAGTAGGTAACGATAAAAAAAGTAGCAAAAAAGAATGAAGACTAAAATATGTAATAAGGCGTAACACCATAAAATCATGGTCACATTCTGCCGAGAAAAACAAATATGAAGTACCACGGAATGTGCACCTGATACAGGGTACAATGTATGATTGATTGTGTGTTGCTGCACTCAAACGATCAGAACAGTGAAGCGGGCAGCATGTACTAAAAAATATTCAAAATCAC
>NC_051413.1:11986334-11986457 GCF_015228065.2 Penaeus monodon
TGTATAGACTGAGAGAGAGAGGGTTGGGGTCACAAGAGATCTTTGAAATCATACGAAAAAACACAGCAAAGAACTAATTACTTTTGAATTAAAAAACGGAAAGAACGATACTAGACTTTTACA
>NC_051413.1:11990958-11991090 GCF_015228065.2 Penaeus monodon
ATTGCAAATCGAATACAAACATCCGTACAAGATAAGTACAATCCAAGAATATCCATAAATATAAATACCTGCTTCCTCATTCGAACCTAACAAGTACAGATTTTCTGTGGATGGTGAAAACTACAGTAAATT
>NC_051413.1:11995002-11995098 GCF_015228065.2 Penaeus monodon
TATTTATCTCATAAATACCTGCTTCAAGAACGACAACTTTACTTGCCAGATAAGTACCTAATTATTCGTTATTTACTGTTGACATTGTTGATTCCT
>NC_051413.1:11995396-11995582 GCF_015228065.2 Penaeus monodon
GCGGCATGCACAATTATCTCATAAATAAACTTGGTTTCTGTCGATGCGAATCAAACTACTCTTTACTGTGCCAAGATAAGTACATTCTGTAATATCTATTAGATATGACAGGCTAGATCATGGGGACTGATTATGGACCCATCTAGAAATATGCAGAGCTCAGGTCCTCGGCCGTGTTTGCTAACA
>NC_051413.1:11995608-11995723 GCF_015228065.2 Penaeus monodon
ACTCCCCTAACAGGAATGAGCTAAGCGAGTGAGCGATAAGCCATGTCATTTTACTCTGTGTTCACCAGTGTGGTAGATAAAGGTATACATGTTCTACTACTTGACTGTTTCTGTC
>NC_051413.1:11996094-11996209 GCF_015228065.2 Penaeus monodon
ATATGGGAGCTAGATCCTGACTCCCCATTCAATGAAATCAACTCCTGTGCCAGGTAAGTACCAACAGCGAGGTATTTACTGTTAAGATTAATTAATAATTTAGTTAAATTGTGTT
>NC_051413.1:11996279-11996365 GCF_015228065.2 Penaeus monodon
AACAGCTACGCATATGTATATGGAAATTATATATACCATTCCATTTATTAGTATCACATAAATCCCTGACTAGCATTAGTAAATGT
>NC_051413.1:11996403-11996492 GCF_015228065.2 Penaeus monodon
CCCTACCCATTTTCTTTTTTTCTTTTGCGGAAACCAAGGGAATTAAACAAACAAGGAACATTTTGTAATATTATATCTATAATTCAATG
>NC_051413.1:11996564-11996817 GCF_015228065.2 Penaeus monodon
GGTATATGTAAAATAATTTACACATATAGCTAATATTTATCACGTAAATGACTGACTGCATTTGTACGTGTGATCGACTAATCTTTCTGGGCCCGGACGAGTACAATTTGTAATAACTAAAAGATATAAATGCTTGATTCTTCAATCCAAGCGGAAGTAGAACGTTCCTGTGCCAGAAATTACCTATTATAGTTATATACTGTTGACAATAATAATTTCGACAGGAAGTATGTGTTTATGTATTATAGATAAG
>NC_051413.1:11996894-11997037 GCF_015228065.2 Penaeus monodon
CTACAATGTAGTTGAATCATCTCGTCTTTCTTATGTCAGATAACATATACTGTAATATCTATCTTTTTTTTGATTGGAATGCTATATTCACCTCCTCCCCTCTGTGCTTGTTTCGAGCCAGAGGAGTACATACTATATAGGAG
>NC_051413.1:11997229-11997411 GCF_015228065.2 Penaeus monodon
GCATACACATATAAATATAACATGAATGCCTTGTTTCTCTTTGTAATGTGAATCAACAGTCTTTCTTGTACCAGATAAGTACATTCTCGTAATATCTAAAGATATGGATGTTAGATTCTTGGTTCCCCTGCTTCAAGGAAGTACAACGGACAAAAGTTATTTCGCTTTTGAAACATTTCCTT
>NC_051413.1:11997753-11997926 GCF_015228065.2 Penaeus monodon
ACATATAAATGTCGGTTTCTTTACACAGTGAAATCATCTCGACTTCCAATGTGCTAGACGCGTAGGTCTCACAATAGCTACAAAAATATAAGTTCCGGTTTCAAGTTTCCAACAAGTACAAATTTCTACGCCAGATAATTATACCCGCCTCAGGATATGCAATTAATTGTGAT
>NC_051413.1:11998599-11998839 GCF_015228065.2 Penaeus monodon
TTAGGGTGTGTGAGTTACAGTATTCCACTAGTAATATATATAAGTGGCTTATCTTCATGGTCTGTGTTTTTTTAAAGTAAATACAAAACTGTCCGGTGTCAATACAAACATGGATAATATTCCTCTAATTTTGAATAATTTTCTTAAAAGTATAAGTGTAGTCGTGTATAAGTATATTACATATTCAGATGACTAACACACATAATATGTGTAATATATAAAAAATATATATTTGCCTTG
>NC_051413.1:11999031-11999431 GCF_015228065.2 Penaeus monodon
TGTATATGTATTATTAGATGCTCTCTACTGTAATCAAGCTCATGAAGATTGATAATTTTGTCCTGCATTACTTTTTTCATATGTAAATAATTGGTAATGGAAAATGTATGTATAATGAAGCATAATAAGTCGTGAAAGATATACAATGCAAAAATTTGGTACTATCCAAGAGGAAATCATGGCATAATGCAGACTGGGGTAAAAACTGAAGGGGGAAGTAAAACCTATCCTATGATATTTTTTATCAATTTAGAAGAAAATACAGTGCCATATCCCCCCCCCCCCCTGGAAACGAAATTGGTATTATCCTTTTTCGGATTTGCTTTAAATGTATTAGGTTGAAATATGGTAACAAAATTAGATTTTAATTAGAAATCGAGTTTCTTGATACGTACAATTT
>NC_051413.1:11999503-11999614 GCF_015228065.2 Penaeus monodon
AGCACACAAAAAAAAACAGGTTCATGAGATTAACAGTGTAAATGTGAGGTGCGAAGCCAATGTATACCATATATACAATTATACAAATACATATATGTGGGTGTATAGAAG
>NC_051413.1:12002955-12003303 GCF_015228065.2 Penaeus monodon
GGTTATAAGTTAGAATTTAAACTGTTAAGCATATTTTGACATATCATATTATGTGTGCAGATAAGTACCAGAGTTTTGACATGTAAAAAAAAGCCAAAGGTAACACTTCATGTACCTATTACGAAATAATCTCACTTAAAAATAATTCCTCTTGTGACAAGACGGTTTTACTCATATCTAGCAATCTATAATTAACCAAGGGCTAAACACATACACAAAAAAAACGATTTCTTTTAGACATTTTATAAGGTCACACCTTTGTGTTTATATGACATTCGCGGATCTGTGACATGATCAGTTATACAGTGTTAAATAGGATATATGCAACATTTACCCATTTCTACTGCC
>NC_051413.1:12003470-12003869 GCF_015228065.2 Penaeus monodon
CTAGCTAGTATGTATGACATAAAAGTTTTTTTTTTATGTTGCAGGTGAGAATGAAAATACCAACATTCTCTTCCGTGGAATACAAAGGGATTTCCTATGTCAGATGCGCACCACTCTATGTAAAATTTTACTCGTGGAGGTTAAAGTAACCGTATTTATTATAACGATAATTGGTTGCAAATAATCGTAGATAGAAATATTTCACCCTGCTACGTCTCAGCAGCAATGTTATGTTACATAAAATGTTCGCTTAATTACAACTAAGCTGTTAGTCTCATTCAATAGAAACATACAGCCTTTTAAAGATAATGGGTTTTACTTCTTGGCACTTGGTAAGTATTATGATTTTTATAGTTGGTACTTACTACTCTTACTAATAAATACTTATTTGTTTAGCTT
>NC_051413.1:12003900-12004291 GCF_015228065.2 Penaeus monodon
ACAAGATTCGTCTGTCCATCCCTACCTTTCTTAGATAAATACATCTTCAGTTATATAAGAAAACGTAATGGATTTTAAAAGTATTCCACTAAAAACAAGTGCTGCTTTCCTGAACTAGATAGCACCACCTTTTTGTGTTGCATTTCCCTTTTTCTGTGTGAGGTAAGAACCGGTTATCGGTAAATACAATTTAATCTACAGTCAATCTCATGTCATATAGGGCTATCCTGTGCCAGATAAGTACCACATTTGGGCAGTTACCTGTCTACTATAGCTGAATTACCGTGAATATGTTATTCTAATTAAGTATCACTTTCCTGTGCAACATCAGTATTATTCTACAGTTGAGAGAATAACGCTATTAACGTGAGGTACTAGCATAAAATAACAA
>NC_051413.1:12004313-12005337 GCF_015228065.2 Penaeus monodon
ACCAGACTGCATGTAAACCTCCATTCTTCTACATACAATCTTATGCAAGGTATAATACATATAATCTTTCCATTCTTGAGTATACCCAAATACTTTCACCAACACTCTTTAGGCAAATACCATTAATTTGTGGGAAAAAAATTTACTGTCTTTGCTTCATTAGTCAAACACATTAAAATATCTGACGTAAGCATTACTTACTACGCGTTTGGCAGACTTCAATGTCACGTTTGTTTAATCATAACTTAATATTTTCATTAGCATGTAAAATACAAACACTTCTGTCCAGTGCCAGTTAACACCATTATGACACTGAACTTAATTTTATTGTAATGCACGATGAAATACCTCATTCTGCGAGTAATTTACCTGTATGCACTAGAGGGGATTTAAAAGTAATATAAAAAGTAATATGATATTCTTCTCTGAATAACAAAGCCATGAATTACCATCCTGTAAATTATCTTTCTAGTTCCAAATAATTAATACTGTTTTTGAAACCATACATGGTATTTTTGTATCAGGAAGGATTTTCCCTCTGAAAGAAATCAACACCCCTTTAGCGGATATATTAATGTGTACATAATCCTGTATATCATTTTCTCTAAGTTGTCGTCTTCAACTCCAATATAATACTCATCAATTATACATGTTTATCCCGATCTAATCCAAAAGCAAATACTTCTGTTACTTTAATACAATTATCCCGTAGTGTTTTGAATCCATCATATGGAATAAGCTCCTATAGTGTAATGTAGAGTAATACATGACAATCGAGAATGACTATCTTGTACCAGGTGAGTACTTTTCCACAAGTAATTAATGAAATACAGAATTCATTTCTGTATGGAATATAAATGCTACCATTAAGACAACATTGGCATCATGTAACAGGAAATAGTAACTTTTCTGTTATTAAGCTTTTATAACTCTTTTGTAGTCTCTTCTAGCCGAAAGATTATTTTGACCAGATAAGTACCATGATCCAACGGTATGTAAATAGTTCTGGTGTATTTTCCCTTTT
>NC_051413.1:12005829-12006154 GCF_015228065.2 Penaeus monodon
TGCCTTATTGTAAATCCAGTCATATGAGTGTAATTGCAAAGAAATAATTGAAAACTTTTCGCTTATTAATAACGTGAATTGAAATATGTAAAACGGGTTTCCAAAGAGCAAAGCTAGCAGCTGAAGGTCACGTGTATTTATCTGGATCTGACATGTTTAAAATTAATAAAAGAATGATGATTTGAAAGCAAATATATTTCAGAATTTTTGTAGAGACGGGTGAAGGAGGCCTGTAACTGCAATTACTCAATGGATCGTCCAAGAAAGGAGAGTTTTCAAAAGCTGGCAAGCAAGGGAGAGGAAAACACATAGAAAAAAGATAAAA
>NC_051413.1:12006214-12006549 GCF_015228065.2 Penaeus monodon
TGTAACGATCGTAAAACGATAGTAACGATCGTAAAACTGTGCACATTAAAAAAAGTTTGTCTGTACCCTCGTGCGCCTGTCCACCTGTTTCTGAGCACTGTCCACTCACAGAGGTGATTTGTAATAGACAGACAGACAAGGAGGCACACACACACAAAAAGAGAATCCTTCACTCCCTGAAAAAAGCGTGCGATACAACCAAAGAATACTATGCAAAATATAAAAGAGGAAGAGTAAAAAAGGCGTACATATAAAAGGGGAACACAGAATATCACACAGCCATACCTTTATCAACTGTGAATAGTTCCAAATATTCTGTACAATTTACAAGGTTA
>NC_051413.1:12006867-12007294 GCF_015228065.2 Penaeus monodon
CACGTAATGTTTAATATTCTATTCATGAATGAATAAAGAACTGCGAAGATGAAGCGAGAGGGACCGGCGTAGAGGGAAGAGCCGTAGGCAGTAATGCAGAGAGAGGAGGAAGGGGAAGGTTATGTTAGAGAAATACTCTCTTTTGAAATCCCCCCTGGACTTTTCTCTTAAGAAATTACATGCTACACGTATTCAGAAAGCTATTCCTCTGAAGGCTAATTTCTAGCATATATATGTAAGAATAAAACTCGATAGAAATCCCCTATATGCAAATCGGAGAACTGCATGCATAATAATTTAATACTCCTAGAGTATAATGAAGCCCTTGGTGAGAATATAAGGTTAACTTTAGCATGGGAAGTCAAAGGACATGGTAAAAAAAAACAAAAAAACTTCAGTTTATACTTAAAATTAGCTTGTTAAAGAG
>NC_051413.1:12007779-12008257 GCF_015228065.2 Penaeus monodon
CTCAGGAACAAATACAATTGAAAGGGACAGAAAAGAATGATATGACATGCGTAATTTAAGTACTGATACTGGATATACTTACATTATGCTGAATACCGATATTAAATATCAATATTGAAACATGGCATACTTTCTTTGCATAAATATCAGAGTTTGACTTGAAAGTCTATTACAAAAGGGTAACCTACATGCCTGTATTCCACCAACGTGAAATCCATCCGTCGGGGCCAGCAGAGGTATATCAAGCCTTCTGCACAGCTAAAGGTTAAACGACCAACATATATCACGAACCAACGAACGGCCACGTGATCAACGGCGCCACAAGTATTGGTTCGACGTAAATAACCTTCTCGATTCCACAGACATCCCTCAAAGGAACCGAATCTTCGAAGCAGAATTTCGAATCAGGTTAGAGGTTCCATACGGGAGGGAGTCGAAGCATTGGTTTGGCTCATGTGGTTAAGGTTTTGCGTTTGTT
>NC_051413.1:12008327-12008411 GCF_015228065.2 Penaeus monodon
GTCGTTGGAACTTCTTTTCCTTATTGTGCCGGGTGGTGGCGGTGGTTAAGTGTCATGGTCACAATAACAATGATGATTTCTAAG
>NC_051413.1:12008493-12008602 GCF_015228065.2 Penaeus monodon
AACAGTACACAGTGTTCTGTCTATATATCTGTCCAATATGTTGTTATTGATGATTTATTAAATGTCCTATGAACTATGCAAGCAAGAGAGAGAGAGAGAGGGGGGGGGG
>NC_051413.1:12010692-12011037 GCF_015228065.2 Penaeus monodon
GAAAGAAAAGGAAGAAATCCTCGGAGAAGGATATCGCCCATAACATCCATAACCTGACCAGCCACTCTGCTGGTAAATCAAACGAATTCAGATGCAAATCCCTTTATGTTCAGAAATGATGATACATCGCGATTGCCTTCACTAAAGCGATGCGGTTTCTAAACTTCATCATCATTTCTAAATATTCTTTTTCCCAACAGTTCTTTTCAATATATTTTGGCTTTGATATTGAACATCTTCCGTGCGAGTTTATTGTTCCGTTTAATTCCATTCGTTGGTTCCAAATTAATACGTTAATTGTCTGTTCAAAATTACTGTCATATTTAAAATGGCCAATGCATTTAA
>NC_051413.1:12011531-12011659 GCF_015228065.2 Penaeus monodon
GTATCCTAATTCTACTCTTCTTTCACTTCTCCCTCTCTTCACTGTTTCCTTCTTTCCTTTTTCCATAGATTTAATCCCCTGTCTTCTTTCCTCCCATCTCCCTTTTTCTTTTAATGCTATACCATAAT
>NC_051413.1:12011872-12012085 GCF_015228065.2 Penaeus monodon
GGCTTTGGACGCCCACTCGGGAGGGGGAGATAGAAGGGGGCGCGGGAGAACCTCACGCAGAACACTGAATGTCCTGTTTAGGGTCTTATTACATCCGGGATACTGCAAGCTTTTCGTATATATATTTTTTCTTCACTTAAAGGTTCAAATAATTGTTTTCGTGTACATCTTCATGTCTTCTTACATCTCAAGTGCGTACATAAGCATACGCCA
>NC_051413.1:12012324-12012590 GCF_015228065.2 Penaeus monodon
ATCACAGCCTAAATTTTGGCAATGATTTCAGATATGTTCTGCCGAATGATTCCTGTCATGTAATACACATGCATTTGTATCTACGCACAATATACATAGCACATTATATTTATATAAGCATTCATCATAGAAAAAATCTTCATACAAGTGGACGAGTTTTTGCTGCGAGCTAATCTCTAGAACTCCAAGAAAGTAGTTTTGAAAAGTTTCAGGCAAATCAAACGTCTAAGGAGCGAGCAAAGATCTTTCCATTTCACATGTCAGTT
>NC_051413.1:12014008-12014446 GCF_015228065.2 Penaeus monodon
AGTCAGACAGAAAAATAATGGAGAGATCAAAGATATATTCTTTTCCTGTCAAACTACTCAGGTGTTAGACTGTAGCAGTTCCAAAGTGTAATCTGCGGCCCAACAACTAGGCAGTGGCTCACCTTCATCACGAATTTCTATTCAGAGATAAACATATAAACACAGGGACACAGAAACATAACAATACTTACCCACCAGCAAAATAACCACACATACACGGACGAACACAGGTATACAAAATACATTCACATATCTTCTGCTTCTCTTTTTATCTGTGTGACTGAGTTTTTAATTCACTTATTTCTAATTTTGCGTTTGTTATGCAAGAATTTAATGACGTTCATTTCTTGTGTTTCAAAGAGTTCTCTGAAAGATAGACACATAAATGGGATAGAGATCAACGGAGATAGAGTACGGAAGGAAAAAGAATTATAAGTG
>NC_051413.1:12014794-12015110 GCF_015228065.2 Penaeus monodon
TATGCATATATGTGTATTTATACTAGATACAAACAGGCATAGAAAAGTGATAATGAATAAGGGGAACCCTATTTATCAATACGTTGATATCTAAACACACCCCCTGAATTAAAAGCTTCGCATTACATTTCAATCAACATAGAGACATTAAGCCCAGGTGGTGTGCTAAATAGCGCCCATAGTACATAAGCTTTTTCATGTGCAAATATTCATATTTAGTTAGCAGTAACCTTCCCAGTTAACATATAAAATATTTTTGGGGGATTGATGGTTCTATGTGAACTTAACCCACAGCCGGGTAATCAGACTGTCGATA
>NC_051413.1:12015234-12015399 GCF_015228065.2 Penaeus monodon
TGAGACTGACAATACTCGTAGTGTAAACGGATAGGTGTGAGTAGTAATTGGATCGTAATTGATTAATCACTTGTGGAGCCATATAGCTAATTAATTAAGAGATGACAAAAAAAAAACAAAAAACAAGATGGGATAATTTCTATTCATTTCGTTTTTGTTTTTGTT
>NC_051413.1:12015446-12015517 GCF_015228065.2 Penaeus monodon
TTTACAGATAAAAAATAATGGTAATTTCCGCTTATTTATTTATTTTTCTCCCATACTCAAAAATACCTTAG
>NC_051413.1:12015572-12015950 GCF_015228065.2 Penaeus monodon
AATTAATAACACAACATAACATAAAAAATACTGATGATATATACTGAACTGAAATAATTAAAAAATCTATGATACTGCTTGAATCAAGGATAACATTAATTTTAACGGTAACAACGAAAGTAATAACACTAAACAGCGACATATATCAACAACTGAAATTATCAAAAGAAAATATCTATTCATGATGATATCAATCTGCATTTTTGCCGTTCTGTCGGATGCTTTTTGGAGGTACAAGTTGAAATAGTATGCATAATGAATTCAGATAAAATGTCATTAGACGATATAGATATGAATAAAGATAATGATATGCAGAGATTGATACGAGGAACGAAATATGCCGCAAAGGGCCTAACTATAAAGAAAAAAAGGAAAGAT
>NC_051413.1:12016023-12016486 GCF_015228065.2 Penaeus monodon
GACGTGGAAACCATCTCGCCAAGAAGCAAGAAATGAACATCCGAAATCTAGAGGTTGCATAAAAAAATGGTTATTTGGTACAACTGCTTATATCCGATATATTTAGGAGCCTTAAAAGAACAAAGATCCCGGACCAACCATTCTTAAAGAAAGGTTTTTGATTTTCTTTAAACAAGGCGGAGGGTGGCTTGTAACTGATATGGCCAAATGGATCATAGAATATGACTTCTGTGCTTTAAAAGGGAGAAGCAAAGGAGGGTTTTGAAAAGTTGCTGAAACTTTATGAGGAAAAGACTTGGAATAGAAATATTGTGATCAGGGAAACGTAAAACGAGGTGAATAAAGCGACAGTATTTAATTAAACTAATGATTATAATAATTTCGTAACTCGTTGAGAAGTAAGGGTGAAATTAAAAACGATGGAATATGAAGACTTAAATTAGAAGCCCGTGTGATATGTGGA
>NC_051413.1:12016634-12016964 GCF_015228065.2 Penaeus monodon
ATTTCACACAATCTTGCCTTCAAAACCTGTAAAAGGTCCCATATTTACCAGATTATGTCATTTTGTAAGGTTCTTTATATCTGTCCCTTAGTGATTATAGCACAGTATGCATATAGCGTGCACACCTAGCTTTGCCTCCCTCGTGTCTATCCACCTCTATGCATATAGAGACATCATTTTCAATATTCTGCTCACTCGGGAATGAAATAAAGCGAGAGGGACTGGTGTACAGCAAGGTTCTTAAACTTTTTTCATCACGACACAGTTTAATTTTGTACTCTACTTTCACGATCCCGTCCATTTTATCGTATATTTCATTGAATTCAGTTC
>NC_051413.1:12017166-12017698 GCF_015228065.2 Penaeus monodon
ATCATTATCATCATGGTGCGGCCCACTGAACATGAGTCTGCGACCCAGTATTGCGTCGCGACCCGTATTCTGACGAACCCTGGTACAGAGGGAAGGGCCAGAGGCGGATGCATGCAGGGAGGAGGAAGGGGAAGGTAACGCAGGGGAAATTAGTCTCTTTAGAAATCCCCTCTGGATTATTCATTTGAGAAAGCGCACGTTACACGATTTCACAAGGCTATTTTTCTGAAGGATATTACGTATGTATGAATAAAATTTATATATCTAAAGAACTTGGATTATATGATTGACACATTCAAATATACTGATAATGAAGAAATGTGAGGATAAGTATACTTCAGTAGTCTAATGAAATGCTCGAGGATATCTGACGTAAAGACGAAGAGGGGGAAAAAATAAAACTAGGAAGTAAAAGAATATAGACAGATGAAATTTGAAACATAATACTGATATCAAATACAGATATTGCACATCTAGATCATATATTGACTTCAAAGTCTATCCTTAAACTCCACAAGTGTCCAATCGCCAC
>NC_051413.1:12017833-12018077 GCF_015228065.2 Penaeus monodon
TTATTCACCATCAGTAAAAACACCAGAAAGAGAAAGAAAATTTCCGAGACGCACAACCCTTCTATTGCAGATTTAAAGGCTAAAAGACCACCATATATCACGAACCAACGAACCGCCGTGTGATCAACAGCGATACGAGTATCGGTGTGAACGAAATCCCTCAAAGGAACCGAATCTTTCGAAGCCGATTCACGAATCAGTTGAGCGGTTCATTTCGGGTGTGAGTGAGGATTCTGTTTGGCTC
>NC_051413.1:12019005-12019421 GCF_015228065.2 Penaeus monodon
TTACGCAACATTAGTAATATGAGAAAAGGAAGAAATTCCCCGAGAAGGACATCGCGCATAACATCCACAACCTGACCAGCCGCTCGCTCGGCAAAGCAGACGAATTCAGATGCAAATTCCTTTATATTCAGAAATGATGATACATCGTGTCCGCCTTGACTAAGACCATGCGGTTTCTAAACTTTGTCATTCAACATAAATTTTTGCGAAATGTGTCTCTGAATTCCGGTTTCGTTTGATATTGAACGCTTTTTGTTCGTTTAATATTCCATGTTAATTTCTTTAAATAGCCCAAAGGAAATATTCTATTTCTGTATTATAATTCATGTCAGTTCACATGTATATAATAGCTATATGATATACTTTTTCGATATCAAGCATTAATGAGAAAAAAATATCTGTTGAATAATTTACAC
>NC_051413.1:12019501-12019642 GCF_015228065.2 Penaeus monodon
AAACGAAAATCCTTTGCCAGTCTTTTTATATGTACTTATTTAACATAGCGTTATGTGCGATTAAATTTCACATTGTTTGAAACAGATTTTCAAATTATTGTGATTTATAGAGATTTGCATATAATTACGAGAGAGATATGA
>NC_051413.1:12019705-12020476 GCF_015228065.2 Penaeus monodon
AGCACTTCGCAAAGAGAGAGGGAGAGAGATAGGCAGTAGACTATCGCATTCTGAAATATCACAAATTCCGTTTTAAATTAACTTTAGTTCTTTGTCTCGTCACTTTGTTAGACTTCCCGTCTGTCTTTTAATGACCTTGCGGGTCTGCCTGACTTTTTCTTCCTGTATCTGCTGCTATTTCCTTCACTATTTGTCTCTCTGTTTTGTTTTAATTAAACGTGTCTCCGAAATTAGGAATACATATCTTGAAGTTAAATGACGAAAGTATGTAGAATAAGATTTGAAAATTTCAAGTCATTTTAGAATTGTGTTATTTAATTACATCAGCCAATTGTAAATATCTATGCCTATGGTCCTGTATCCTATCGCTACGTATTCATTTGTCTGTTTGTCGTATCTATCATCTGTCCATATACATTCATACATATGAATACATAAAAACGGATACTACATTTTTTGGCAAATTGGAAACAAGTATAAAAGGCGTGTTTAAATATTAAAACTGATGAAAAGCAACATGTTCTCCTCATTTCCATTAATTTTAATATCCACCTTTCCTTTAATCCATGTATCAAAAGTTTACCCAAATTACAAGTACGTTATGGCAAAAGACTTAATGTGACTATCCTTTTACCACTCACAGCAGACGACTAATGTACTCTTCAGCTTACCAAGAACCTCATAACAGGGCGATTTGCGAACTAATGCCCGTTAGGGGGAATTCAGTGGGCCACGATCTAAGAATGCCGAGTATAATATAATTTTTCCCCA
>NC_051413.1:12020885-12021292 GCF_015228065.2 Penaeus monodon
ATGAAACAAGAGCAGGAAAACAAGGAATATCTAACAGCAGAAAGGATGAAACAAACAGCAATCCAACCACGAAAAAGAAAATGACAGGAAACGCAACTAGAAAGAGACCCGAAAGTGCGAGACAGAAAACAGAGTCAAAGAGAGAAAGAAAGAGTGGCTTCTCTCACGCATCAGAAGAGGAAGATGCAATTTTCCGAGCGATCGAACTAGCGGAATGGGGGATAGAAGAAAGCGAGAGGAAGAGATGACTAAGTGAGCGTGATACGTGAGGAGCTGAGAGAGAGCTTTTCTTTATTTGAAAGAAAAGGAGTGGGAGAGATGATAAGGTCCTGATCAGCCGAAATACAGTGGACCCTGTTCTTTTTCTCTCTCCGTCTTTCTGTTCTTCTGTCTGTATTATCTCGTCT
>NC_051413.1:12021338-12022095 GCF_015228065.2 Penaeus monodon
CTTAAGTTTAATGACATGCAGCTAAGGTACCCAACCCCTTTCTTACTCCACAATCGCCAAAAAGTAAAAAAATAAAAAAATACATATAACGACAGTACCACAGAACAAAACCGAAATGAACCGCTCGACTGATTCGAGAATCTGCTTCGAAAGATTCGGTTCCTTTGAGGGATGTCCGTGGACTCTAGAGAGTTATTTACGTCGACCGAATACTCGTGGCGCCGTTGATCATTCGGCGGTTCGTTGGTTCGTGATATATGGTGGTCTTTTAGCCTTTAGCTGTGCAGAGGGGCGGATATGTCACGGCGATTGGACTTAGCTGGCATTTATGTTCGTAAGTTTTGTTTTAATGGAGGATTCTGAAGTCTCAATTTCTAACGAATGTGCAAAGCAAATTGTTCCTGATATGTAATGCAAGACACTAGTTTAGGGTAAGATGTGAATTTCTCTGTAATATTCTTATAACCCCCGACTTTTCTTGCTCTTTTCGCTTTCATGTTAGATCGCACCGAATTCTTTCTTTTTGTTGTAGAAGTATAATTATACCAGCATGTCTTTATACATTACATACTTCTTCTCTGTAATTTGCGTGTACAATGTGTCTTCAAGATTTCTGTCTGATACTCTTTAGGTATACTATGAGAAAAAGCCTTGTGAATTCTTGTGACGTGCGATTTCTCAAATAAATAATACAAAGGAGATATATATATATATATTTCTTTTTTACTGTTCCCTATCTCCTCCATCAGTGATCCCG
>NC_051413.1:12022136-12022307 GCF_015228065.2 Penaeus monodon
GGAGTTCTTCATTCATGGATGAGTAGAATATCCAGCAGGACATGTATATATGCAAGAGAGTCGATGAATAGGTGGGAGGCTACAGCGCTTGTGTACTGTATATGCTATCTGTAACACCAATATGTAAACGGACAGAGGAACGCAGGTACTCGTACACATGCTGAGCAAATG
>NC_051413.1:12022481-12022939 GCF_015228065.2 Penaeus monodon
AATTTTTACCAATATACCGTAGATTTCAATGCCTGTCATTTTCTCACACATTCTTCCCGTCTTTGGATTGATTTGGCTCTCCCTTTCAAATCATCGAAAACACACGATGATCCATACGCTCATTATAGTTACATGCTACCGTCCACCGTCTCAAAAGAATTCTAAAACGCCAAAGAATTTCTGAAATATAAAGATTTTCCAGAATATTTTTAAAAAGACGTGTATGCTCTCGGGTCTTTCTTCTTTTACTGCCATAAATATGCCACGTAGAAGCAGTTGCACCAAACACCTGTACTCTAAAGAAACACTTAGCTTTTAACCCCTCGCCTCACTCTGGCAATCAGTTTTACTTGTTCCACTTTCTTTATAAAAGGCGAAAAGCATGCAACCAAATAATAGATTCCATGTATATGATCGACTTCATGCCTAGGCTTTTTCCGTTATTGTGTATTTCGTAT
>NC_051413.1:12023025-12023632 GCF_015228065.2 Penaeus monodon
ATCCTATGGTTATGGTTGATTTCTCTGAGGTGTTTGTATGTATTTGTTTTTGGGAGCAAGTGTTTTTTATGTGTTTTTATGTCTAGAGAGAGAAAAAAAGAATGAGAGAACGTAATCTTGAAAT
Source organism: Penaeus monodon (assembly GCF_015228065.2). NCBI lineage: Eukaryota > Metazoa > Arthropoda > Malacostraca > Decapoda > Penaeidae > Penaeus > Penaeus monodon. Next base: position 12,023,150 of record NC_051413.1, read on the forward strand.
AAAAATGTTTATGAAAATAAACATTAAGGAAACTATGAAATCAATAAAAAAAATAGATTTTGAGAATAACTATACAGGATTTAACATGGCAAATTATCAATACCTGTTAATTTTCCAAAATATATGACCAAAACATTTTTTTTCTATCTGAAAAGGTAGCTTGAATTCTCATAGATAATCCGATATAAATTTTAGTAAATATTTCGTGTTGGCCAGGAAAGGTTATGGCTTACAACACATTGAGTAATTGCACATGAATAAGATTTTGAAATTGGGTCCATATTTACCACATTAAATCGGCTTACTATATCTATGTTGAATAACTTTCAATGTAAAGCCTTTATTTCAGTTCACTCACTAAATATAAGGGGTTTAAGTAGTACAGATATATAAAAAATATATGCATCAATGTCACTTTCTCTCCTCTTCTCTCTTTCTATACACGAACTCAGTCCTTTCCTCTTGTTCCATCCCCTCTCCACA
>NC_051413.1:12023716-12023796 GCF_015228065.2 Penaeus monodon
CCTCCCTCCTATGGTGATAGAATTTATTAAGTAAATTGATGAAATTTACATACGAACTTTTCTCCCTGTTCTGTAGCGTA
>NC_051413.1:12024705-12024933 GCF_015228065.2 Penaeus monodon
GTTTTATGTTTCTTTCATTTATTTTTATTGAAAGAGACAGAACGAGAAAGTGTTCTAGACAAAAAACTGTAAATAATCTAGCTCCATTATCGCAATATTATGATCTACAAAAACATAAAATTTAAATTATATACATGCTTATCTTTCGGGCAGTTTATTTGCAAAGAAAATATCTACGGGAGTTTTGACCGGTTTATATACCACGTGGTATTCTGATATTCATAATTA
>NC_051413.1:12025321-12025663 GCF_015228065.2 Penaeus monodon
GTATTCCGTACAAGTTTTGATGTAATTGACGTAATACTATTAAAACTTGTTTTAGGCCATTAATGTATGTGTTTGACGATCTTCAAATCAGACCATTAAAACTTCCACAAAGTAATAATTTGGAAGTTTGCCGAGCCTCGTTGACAGTAAGGGTGACATTATAATGCATGTGTGCGCACTCTTATAAACATATACACAACCAGTTCCGCACATAAAAAGACGGTCACACACTCACAAGATTTATGTACATAACTGCACTCGCAAAAGCTGAGTACCAACTCATCTCTACGCCCACCGAAAAAATGGAGAGGATTAGTGTCCTGATTTGTCGTGGTGTCTTGC
>NC_051413.1:12026120-12026229 GCF_015228065.2 Penaeus monodon
GGCCTGGACGCCGAATCGGGAGGAAGGGGGAGGGGGAGGGGAGGGGGAGACTCTCAAACAGAACACTGAATATCCTGTCTAGGGTCTTATTACATCCGCGAGAGTGAAT
>NC_051413.1:12027017-12027696 GCF_015228065.2 Penaeus monodon
CGTTAAGGGTATTTTCTGTTTTACCACGTAACTTTTTTTTTAGAGACAGATGAACGTGTTGATGATTGATATCTGCAGGGTATATTGATATTGAAAAAATACTACCCGTATTTTTTTTTAAACAAAAGCTATTATTTTTACAATCAATAGTAGATTATGGACAATTGTTTCGGGGGAAATGTTTTTTTAGAGCTACAGTGACAAACGGTTCCTGTCGTTTCATATATGCGGAATGGTATATTAGGTTTATAATAGGTAGACTGCACTACAAATGTGTATATGGATTCGTACATAGAAAAACGCAGGTGCATACACTTCGCACATCGAAAACATCCATACAAACAAAGGCAGAATACACATAAATGAATAAACCGCAGCCACACACTTCGACCGACAGACAGATCATGTCCACAGTACCACACACATGAATCTAAAAGCATTCTTTCACTCCAGGCAAATATTATGCACATAAGCAAACAAATCTCACAGGCATACAAACACAAGCCACCAGCAAACAGGAGCACTAGCAAACAAACCACGCGCACAGACAGAACACACATACAAAGAACAAACGGACAGACGATAAGCCATACAGCTCGAGAAACACACACACACACAACCAATCTTATTCACAGATCATGGGGAAGCTTTTTGCCGCACTATCTGACACTGTATCCGT
>NC_051413.1:12027779-12028441 GCF_015228065.2 Penaeus monodon
TCACTATTAATTTCATTTTCCTCTTTCTCTCCCCCATCTGGTCCTATCGTGTCTCTCTCTTTCTATCCTTTCCACCCGCAATTTTCCTTCCCTTCCTCGTATCTTCCCATTTTCCTTTTCCTTTTCTTTCTTTACCCTTCTCAGTTTTTTTTTTTTTTTATCTTCCCCCATTCATCTCTCTTTCCCATCCATTTAACTGTTCATCTCTTCCTATTTCTGTCGCCTCTCTACCATGGTTCTCTCTCCTCTTCCTCCTCCCCCATCCATCGTTCCTTCCCTAGTTTTCCTCTCCTCATCAATCCGTCTCTTCTTCTATCTTCCTCTCACCCTCTGACCCGGTCTCCCCTCCCCCTGCATCCTACCGCCCTTCCTTTTCTCTTCTCTCCCTCAAACCCACCTTCTTCTCCCTCTTCCACTCCCTCCCACCATTTCCGACCCTCATTTGTCCTCTTAACTTCTCCCTCTCTCCTCCCCTTCCCCTCCATCTCATCCCCTCCTTAGTACTCTTTCCCCTCCATTCTCCTCCCTATCCCTCCTCCCTCTCTCCCTCATACACCTTCCTTCCTCATCCTCTCTCCCTCCCTCCCTTCATCTCATCTCTTCGTAGGCGTGGCCCTGTCGTCAGCAGAGTGCCGCGCTGTTCTTTACCGCAGAAATACCCT
>NC_051413.1:12028492-12028639 GCF_015228065.2 Penaeus monodon
AGCACCTTTAACGCCCCCCCCCTACCGCGCATGAGTGTCGCAAATTCTCGTTGGGGAGTTGCTGTGCACTCGATTTCCCTCTTGCGCTTTCTCCTTCCCTTCTCTTCGTACAGGTTTTCAAGGATTCTATCGTTATTTCACGTTTCC
>NC_051413.1:12028761-12028849 GCF_015228065.2 Penaeus monodon
TATTTCTATTTCTGTAGTTATCTCTTCTTCGGTTATCTCGATATTTTCTTGTATCTTTCTTCCTGTACCCTCGATGTCTGATTTGTGT
>NC_051413.1:12028876-12029201 GCF_015228065.2 Penaeus monodon
ACGTGTCGGTCGTTGTTTTAATCATTATTATTTTTTACATTTCCGTTTTTGTTTTCTCTTACTTTTATTTTCGATTCCTTATTCTTTTTTTTTCTTTCCTTTTTCTACTTTCCTGTTTTTCTTCTACTTTTTCTTTTTCTATTTGGTCTACCATTATACATGTTTTTTTTTCTTTGTTATTTTTTCCTTCCTCTTTTCTTTGTTGATAATTTTATTTAGTTTTCCTGTAGCTACTTTCACAAGTAATGTGATAATTAATTTTCATTTTGTTACATTTATGTTACAGGAATATCAGTTTAAATTAACTTTTTAGAATTCTCTAAAG
>NC_051413.1:12029467-12029803 GCF_015228065.2 Penaeus monodon
AACACATTTAGGATTTTTACAATCAATAGATGGATAGTTTTACAAATAGACAAAAAAAGAGCTGGCTAGACAAACTGATCGATAGATTTGTGGAAAGGGGAAGAAAGGAACTGTGAGCGAGGAATGGAGGAATAAAAGAGAAGAAACGAGGAAGAGTATATAGAAAGAAAGACCTTCTTCTTATTCACACCTATGCAAACACTCAGTCCTATTTCATTACAAACCTGTAAGACCCTGAGAAGGAAGTCTCATATTTTCATCCGATATATTAAGAGGATAATTTCAAGTGTTGCTTTTGAAGTAAAGTATTTAACTGTTATATGGTGAAGATTTGAC
>NC_051413.1:12029837-12029927 GCF_015228065.2 Penaeus monodon
GAAATTAATCCTGAACTGATATGGGATACTGTACTGAAATATATTATAGAAATAAAATACCACCGGGAATCTGAATAGAATATTGAACCC
>NC_051413.1:12029965-12030248 GCF_015228065.2 Penaeus monodon
AGGGGCGTTGAGGATATGTACATAAGAACCCTCACATGTAATTTAATCTGAATATGAAACTGATATAGATCATTTAGTGTCGGAAATGTACTCTACTTGGAAGAAAGATTTTACAAAAGATTGTTTTGATTACCTTAGGAACAGCGTCGGCTTAACCAAGGCAGTCGTGATGTATCATCATTTCTGAATATAAAGGAATTTGCATCTGAATTCGTTTTATTTGCTTGCCAAAAGATTGGTCAGGTTAAGATATAATGCGCAACATCCTTCTTGGGGAATTTCT
>NC_051413.1:12030440-12030819 GCF_015228065.2 Penaeus monodon
ACTAGCTTTCCACCACCAGGAGCAGAACGGTGCTTCGATTCATTCCCGAAGTGAACCGCTCGACTGGGTCAGAAATATGCTTCGAAAGATTCGGTTCCTTTGGCGAATGTCCGTGGACTCGAGAGGGTTATTCGCGTTGAACGTCGATGTCATATTGAAAGCCAATATTTTATACAGATATGTATTATCAGTGGGCGGTGTATGTGCTCACAACGAATATTTAGTATCATTATTCAATATCTGACACCATAATTCATCATTCACGTCCGATATATGTCTGCAACATCAGTATTTGCTTTGCTAGTCAGTATAAATATAAATGTTTTACGAACACAAATGCTAACACAGCAATGTACAAAAATTCATTTTCAGTGCACAT
>NC_051413.1:12031634-12032062 GCF_015228065.2 Penaeus monodon
GACCATGCTACTCTTGGCTGAAATTTGAATTTAATTTCTGTCTTTAATTTGTTATTCTACTTATTGTGGTTTACTGTAGGTGCATAATCATGCATGCAGTTCTTTATTATTACTAAATCATATTCATGTGATTTGCATTCAGTACAAATATCCATTAACTGCCAATCTGTCGAATGAATCCGAGTGACAGGCGATTTCTCAAGATAGTTATTTCACTCCCTCTAGTTTCATCTTTGCAGTCTGTCTTTCTTGTGTGGTTCGACTAAAATAATATGTTTATGTGCATGAGGGTGCTACAGCGCTTGTTTACTATTTCTTACAATAGTATGCCTTATAATTTGCTTTTTGTCCATAAGCCACTAGAAGTAAGTGTACACATGCACATGTTCACTAACGTAACTCATACGGGTTATATTTATCTATCTTAA
>NC_051413.1:12032276-12032874 GCF_015228065.2 Penaeus monodon
GTGTGTGATTTGTACCATTCCATGATCACATTTACTCTTCTCCGTAAGATTTTTCTTAACACAAGTTTGCCAGCTTTTCAAAACCCTCCTTTCCTTCTCCCTTTCAAAACACAGAAGATATAGTCGATGATCCATTCGGTCATAGTTACAAGGCCGACTTCCGATGTCTCTAAAGAATTTCCAAAACATTTCTAGAAAATCTTTGCTCTTGGATCTTTACACTTTTTTCAGCCCATAAATATGTCACGTACACGCAGTTACACCAAACAACCGTAGTTTAAAGAAACATCTAACTTTAAGCCGTTCGCTTCTTGCTTTCTGCAGAGCAGTTTTACACGTCTCACTTCCCGTTATAAAAAGGCTGAAGCCTACAGCCAGTTCTTTGCAGTTCTTTATATATGTGACTGCATTCATTTCTTAGCTATTTTGCGGTATCATGCATTCTTTGGGTATTCTTCTACTCTTCTCGGGTACACCACATTTGAATGTTTTTATAGGTATGTATTGAATTCTGTTTATTGATGTGATGGCACTTAGAACACGTAAAAAGATAGAATGCTTTTTTCATGCCTTTCTTCTCTGCTTATTTGTACTTCGA
>NC_051413.1:12033105-12033220 GCF_015228065.2 Penaeus monodon
TTTTGTAAGTTTTTGTGCTTCTGTGCTTATGTATGTCTTTATCTATCTTGTAAGATTTCTCCGTTAAACTGTCGATATTTTCCTCTCTTTCTCTCCAGTTGTTTTTAACTATGTG
>NC_051413.1:12033803-12034211 GCF_015228065.2 Penaeus monodon
TTCCGTTTCTCGTCACTGAATAAGAGTTTAAAACTTTATGGTATGCAGTTTCAAATTTTCTTTTCCACTAGGTGTCAGAGGGTTATGTAGGGTTATCATTTATTCACTTTGTGTCTCTCTCCTGGATTTTTTATTTAGGTTTAAAAAATAACACTAGAATGTTATCATGAAATTATCTTCACTGCTTCATTTATTCTCGTTTTCAATCTTTAAAAACAACTGTAAAATAAAACAGAGGAAAAAATTATAATGAGATAAACAAAAGAAGGAAATTGTTTTTTTAAACAAATTAAAACTGAAAATCAGTTTATTTGCTTGAGTTCATTATTGCATGATCTGGCTCACTTGTCTAATTTCTTGCAGCTTAGAAGTATCTCCTTCCTCATCAGTATGGTAAAGCCTGTCTGT
>NC_051413.1:12034564-12034639 GCF_015228065.2 Penaeus monodon
TGCTACTAGAGGCAGTAAACTGTTTATATCCAAAGTATTCGTGAATTTACGTTTGCTGAGAAGTAAAATAAAACG
>NC_051413.1:12034795-12035108 GCF_015228065.2 Penaeus monodon
AACAGTTCACTTCCTTACTATCCTTGTTTTAGCATTGCTTCAGCGCGAAAGGCAAACGGCTCACACACGTAATGGCGGCTTTCGGAATCTGAACAACGCCCGCCTCGCCCTCTCGCTCCTGCCGCTGAGTCACGTCGTAATCCAGCGCCCGTGCCGAACTCCACATGTCCTCGGCGGAGATTTAAGAACCTGATTAGGGAAGGAGAGTTACGTCTCGGCTCAGGAAGGTTAAAAGGACCTGACTTCTGTGTCTGGGATGAGAGGTTTTGCAGGGTCGGGCGGGTTGATGTCGTTTCGAAGAGCAAGGATGAAG
>NC_051413.1:12035629-12036064 GCF_015228065.2 Penaeus monodon
TATTACACAAACAAATATCTGAGGTTCACTATTCCAAACATATTTCAGTTCCTTTTCTTACTAATCTCCCTCTCTTACAACGCTCCCCGCACCTCTCTCCATTGTTCTTTTTTCTCCGCTCTAATCTCCCCAATTGCGAAATGGGCGAAGGCAGATAACCTCCCCCGAAGACCTTAGTAATTTAGTAAATGGCTCTCACTGTAAAACCATCGACGCGTAGCTCCTGTCCAGCCAGAACGTGTTGGTAACGCGTTGGTCTCTGGAGCTTCGGTCAGTTCTTCTCAATTTCGTTTACTTGCATCTCGCAATTGCTCTTCCGATTCGCCGGATAGAGAGAGTAAGGTCTGGTGTGAGTGCCTTTGTCCCTCCTCTGGTTCAGACGTTCATGTGTAAGGTGATTGTTGTGGAGGAAACAAAGGTCTACTTTGGGGTTTC
>NC_051413.1:12036365-12036593 GCF_015228065.2 Penaeus monodon
AATTGTGAGGACAGCTCATCCCCCTTCCCCCGCACATCCGCCACTGGCTTAAGGGGGTAAAACATCTATATAAAAGATACTCGACGAATACCCTCGTATGTGTCCTAAAGGGAATGGCCTCATGCTAGACCAGGGGAAGAACCTCCTTTCTAGGACTCGCCTGAAAGGAAATTTACCTTCACAGTAATCGACACATTTGTTAATCATCAGTATGCAACACAGAAAGTC
>NC_051413.1:12037638-12037899 GCF_015228065.2 Penaeus monodon
AAAATCTGCATACTTCTATTGAAATCTAAAAAACTGTAGTTCTTTCATCCTTCCCATGTAGAGTTGAAGTTTGGACGTTATATCAGAGGAAGGTGGAAACGCTCCTTGCCTACTTATCTATATATATCTTGGAAAAACAAGTTCACAAATATAGAAATTCTTCATCGTGTAGGATTATCGGCCATGGCTGACATCCACATTCAGAAGAACCTCAGAGGATTAGGCCATGTCCATGATATTTTAGTGTTACCTATCTGTCTG
>NC_051413.1:12038101-12038477 GCF_015228065.2 Penaeus monodon
CTTCTACTTCCGGTACATTGTTGTAAAGGGAGCCCTCAATATCAGTTCATAGAACTGGAATTTAACAAAGTTAACCTTCCAACCCAATGGTTCAGTTCAAATGAGCCATCGGAGTCTATCACGTAAAAACTTCAATACAAACAAAATTGGAAATCCTTTGGCCTCACACAAACAGGAAAAGTTAGAAATAATACCGGGAAACATTTTCGATTTAAGAATTCCAAGTGAAAGGACACAACAGGTGCGACGAATCACAGTTGTTTCCAGAGCAAGTTAAGGAAAAAGAAAATGGGACATTTCGTAAAACATGGATGTGAAAGTAAACATTATAAATAAGTGTGGAAATAGATATATAAATTAAAGGAGTTTGGCTGTA
>NC_051413.1:12038511-12038611 GCF_015228065.2 Penaeus monodon
AGGGTTAAAATTAGTCTAACCATTTTTTCTATTTAGACATCTTATATTTTTATTATACAAAACATTATGGTTACAGATATTGCATATTTTTTTCCTATTT
>NC_051413.1:12039404-12039641 GCF_015228065.2 Penaeus monodon
CAAAACATTTGATATCTTAAAATTGCTCCTTCAACACGTATTTGTGCCAGACCTTTGCACGTTAAAATCAGTATTCAGTAGGCTTAACACTGGCTATATACCTCAGAGGCGGTCAGTAGTGCCCTTGGCTACAGAAAACAGCAACCCCGATTAGGTTAAGGCAAGTTATGTGGCTACAAAACTTGTTGTGACTATATTGGGGGTTGAATACAGGTTCTTCGCCCTTCTCTTAACTTT
>NC_051413.1:12040383-12041106 GCF_015228065.2 Penaeus monodon
TTTTGACTATATTCACTCTCTTCCTGTACTATATTTTCACCCTGTGTGCCTGTTCGCGTGTTAGAATCCCATCCACATGTGTTGCTGTTGTTTGAGGGAATATGTGTGTGTTGTATCAGACGTATGCATTACTGTTTTCAGTGTGTCACATAAGTTATGAATCATATAATAATATACCTAGTAAGGTATCTCGATAGGTTCTCTGAGCTCCCTGTTATTTCACTCAATATGATAATATGACATGAATTCCATTCTACTGCGCTGTTTGTCTCTTATCACTGATCCTCTAATGATACCTGCCCCATATAAATACATACAAATTAAGTAATTTGTGACTTATTTTCGAGTGAACAATTTCAGGATCTAATAAGAGAAAATAATACGACAACTCTTAACAAATGCATATTTTACGATTTTTCATGTAATAAGGTTAACCAATAATAATAAACATATATGATAAGGTAATAAGATTTAGATGATAAACTATAATATCGAAAAATAAGCATAATAATGACACATAAACAATGATTCCTATAATAAGTAGCAAAATGATAGTAATAGTAGTCAAAATATAATAGTATATAAATAATAATATATAAATATAAAATAATAAATACAATATAACGTAAACGTTTAGTGAGGATTATGTTTCTTTTCTAACGGTTATAAGTAAAAAAAAGCATCTTCACAAGCAATAATTTACTAATTTTAGTATAATCAATG
>NC_051413.1:12041147-12041211 GCF_015228065.2 Penaeus monodon
ATTAATAAAATAAGCATAATAAAACAACAATGATTCAAAATGTTGTAAGTGGTTGTGTGGAATG
>NC_051413.1:12043001-12043174 GCF_015228065.2 Penaeus monodon
TGAGTTACAGGTAAATTGTGCAATAACCCACCTTCCATTTCAAGTTCTGTCTTTTGCCAGTAGAGGAGTAGTTGCGAGCAGCCACTCACACTGTGGAAGCCACAGTGGCTTCGGGCATTCCGACCAACCAGGTTAGGGCTAGATAAGGATAAGTCCGATATGAATACAGGACC
>NC_051413.1:12044312-12044656 GCF_015228065.2 Penaeus monodon
AGGAAGTTAAAACTTTTTAATCAGATTCCCTCGAGGCCTAAAAGAAATCAGACGCACACAGATGCCGGACCAAGTCAGGCTGCGCTCTGGAAACTTTCTCTGAAAACTTAAGCCTAACCCCTTAGCATGCCATGGCTTTTCACTCTAATAAAAGTATGTTACTGTTTCTATTTCATACGTTGCTTTAAACGATAAAGCTTGGCGTTCAGAGTGGAAGTTAAGATGATTGCTATTGGCTTTATTTAAAGAGTAATGCAGGATAGGAACTCATGGGGTGCATAAAAGTGAATAAGATCACACAATATATAAGTGATACATGTCTTACAGAGGCAATAATCTCCCTC
>NC_051413.1:12047737-12048126 GCF_015228065.2 Penaeus monodon
TCAGTATATGATACTTTTGTAATGATTTCCAGCGAACAAACAACTACATCATACTTATTCTGAAATGAAGCCTGTACACAGAAATTAATAAAGCAAAACCTGCTTCCAGTATTAAAACGCCTAAGCTCGCCATAACAGCTTGATGATATACAGTTTGCTTCCCATCCCGGCAACCCAGCGTTAGGAAGGAGGGACGGAGCCTCTTGTCGTCTCACGAGAACCACAAAAGGTATTATTGGGAAGACCATTGTGTACAGAGGATCAGGTGCCGAAAGCCCTGTGCATATCCAATGAACATGGACAATATAAGCCTGTTTCAATAACCGTGCGGTATGGGCAAACATGGACGCGATGTATATACAATCGAATATATGAAAATGTGTGGAGCG
>NC_051413.1:12048300-12048369 GCF_015228065.2 Penaeus monodon
AATAAAACCAAATGGTTATTCATTCTGTGTTTCACCGATATCGAATTAAATAAAGAAAGGATGAAAAAA
>NC_051413.1:12048441-12048800 GCF_015228065.2 Penaeus monodon
AATAACTTCATGATAAAGACTATTTGCGGAAAAAAATTAAATGATGGTTAGACTAACAACCAATTCTGACGGAAATCGCTCTTGAGATGTGTATTGCAACAGACTTAAAGTTGAATTCTGGAAAAAATGAAAAAAAAAACTAATGACGTCATAGTAGCCATTCGACCAAAACTGATATTTCTCTAGATAAATATTTTTTTCGGTCTAATGTCATACGCGGTTAGGGATATGAAAGTCATAGAAGAGGATGTGAACTAACAACAATATTAGAGTTTTTTGTGTGTATGCATATGTGTTAGAAAGTTTAGGTGATCTAATGATGATAATTGTCCTACAAACAGATAAGAGTGTAAGAGTGC
>NC_051413.1:12048858-12049692 GCF_015228065.2 Penaeus monodon
GGTAGAGAATAAGTGAATTAATTAGAGTAAAAAATGAATAAATAAATAAATCTAATATTGTTATGTTAGTTCACAGCCAACATGTATATGGCATTCGACCGACAAAATACTTATATCAAGAGAAATATCAGCTAATGAAGAAATGGGAAAGAGAGAATGAAAGTCAATTAAAGAGAGCCAGTGACTGAGAGAGAGACAATATAGCAAAAGATTCCTCAAGGGATGCGCTGGATACTTAGATATTTTTAATTGCCTTGAGCTAGCGATCAGTTTAAGAAGGTGGGGAGTATCTCTTGCGTCATTTGTTTTTATACGCCTCCGGTAACTCGATTTTTTTTTGCAAAACGAAGACATTTTAGAGGCGAACGTCGTCAAAATCACCCGTCATATTGATATACATTGTTGACTGAATACTCCATGCGATACCAAAGAGTATGGATTACCCATTTTATTATTTATATATTATTATTTTTGTGTATTATATTTTATCTATTTTTGATTAAATTCTTCGTGTGATAACAAAGAGCATATTTTAATGTTACTATTAGATAATGTAACAAAAAAAAATAAGAATCTAGATTTAATTATAAAACCAGAACTAGTAAGATATAAAAGGAAGAAGAAAAAAGATGTCAAAGAAATAAAGAGTTGCTGTTGCAGCTTGCACGAAGACTAAATATTTCAGATTGTTCCCTGAGGGACTCCGCTTACGAGCAGCCGATTCCCTGAATTACCCGAGACAAAAATACGAGGTGATTTTTGCCCATTACGGCACACTGCAAGGGATGCTCCAAATCGAGATAAGGGTTAATAGAAATATGTACACGCATGCTC
>NC_051413.1:12049947-12050141 GCF_015228065.2 Penaeus monodon
TCATACTTAAAGATGTCCAAAAGAGAATGTGTCTTCTGGTCCGTGTAGCAGCGTTGTGCAGAAGATATTGCCATTCGCAGTAGGGGAGGCGGAGATATCTGTGCAATATTTCCTCCGTATACGAGGCGGACATGTGAATATATATTGCCATAACCGTCCTTCCCACGACCTGCTCTGCCCTCGCCTCCTCTGGC
>NC_051413.1:12050194-12050358 GCF_015228065.2 Penaeus monodon
CGGTGGGGTAATGGTGTGCGTTGCTGTTCTCTAGTTTATTTGGGAATCTGTGTAGGTGATGGTGATGTGTGGCGGTGGGAATGAAAGTGCGAAAAATCGTATTTATTTTCTTGTTTATGTTTCGTTTGTCTTGCTAGTTCCGTTTCCATCCCAGAATAAAAGGC
>NC_051413.1:12050669-12050805 GCF_015228065.2 Penaeus monodon
CACACACACACGCACAAGCTCGAGACAGCGTGGCGCCACATCTGCCAAAATTTACCAACCAACAAAAACGTGCAATTAATTTTGTTGTCACGTGTTTTCTCCAAGACGCAGATCTGCAGAACTTCGTTGTTAAATG
>NC_051413.1:12051415-12051724 GCF_015228065.2 Penaeus monodon
TACCTATTTTGTTAGCATTATTTTATTACTATATTCGTACCCCACTTTTCCTCTTCTTAAATAGCTGTTAATGCATTGGTCTTATTGGGGATGAGAGTGAACAAAAACATGTCATCATTACTACTACTCCATTAGAGTACACGCGTGAAAGAAATTATAAAACAACAATGCACTTCACAGGTGGTAAAGAATTTGAAAAGATTATTTTAATAACTCCCAACAAAAGGGAATACACATTATGTCTGTTCAGAGAAAAGGATATATGCAGTACTTTGGTTTCCAGGTAAATCTCCTTGTCCTTAAAAAGAG
>NC_051413.1:12052194-12052370 GCF_015228065.2 Penaeus monodon
TGTTATCAAGGACATTATTATTATCCATGTTAATAGCTCGATCTTACGAGAGTCTGCCTGCAGCCTGGGTGAGAAGGAGCAGCTGTCTGGTCCTGCTGGTCAGCCCATTCGTTCCCATGCAAACTGACATGCACAGGCACTCGGGCACAAACTTATTATCGTCGGCACGGTCTCTC
>NC_051413.1:12052483-12052642 GCF_015228065.2 Penaeus monodon
GGGTTTGGGTGACCGTGTTTCTCTAAAGGCCATTTCAGCGAGTTCGTTCGTAAACAGAAGGGAGTATCTAGTGTAGAAGTGAGTGAATTAGAACTATGGACTAATTTACTTAAGAGCGACTGTCGTGGCCGATGTACTTATAATAAAGACTTACAATAA
>NC_051413.1:12052660-12052865 GCF_015228065.2 Penaeus monodon
GCCCTCTGTAAATAATGGAAATAGACCAGGACAATCGACACATTGAGAACCATAAGGAAAACCACATAAAATATTCCAGGTCCTCCATTGGGACTCCGAATCTGCTTATTACTGATAAGTCTTGCAATTTTTAAACAGGCATAAACAGGAGCCTCGCTGTGCTATATGAATATTGCTTATGTTTAAACGTAAACAGATAATTACA
>NC_051413.1:12053066-12053326 GCF_015228065.2 Penaeus monodon
AGTAATTTTTTTTTCTTATATCGAGAAAGTTCTCAAACATCGTTGCTTATTTATTAACGCATTCGTGTATTTATTCCTCTCTTTGCCTCAGTTTTTATTTGCTTTTCTCCTCTGAGATCTTCAAACGCTTACCTTTCGGCCTCCAAACGGGATCGTAAGTACTGACTGGGAATCGTCATTATAAACATTTATTTATTTTCTTAAACGAAATGTGTGGCTGATGTTTTTATTCCGTTTTTTTATCCAAATATTCCCAGATC
>NC_051413.1:12053882-12054564 GCF_015228065.2 Penaeus monodon
AGCATGACTTGGATAAGCATGCCGCGTAAGCGTACCGTGAGAGCCGAGGTCATGGACGCTCTTGAGACTGCGATAAGGACGAAAATCTTGTATAATTCAAGTAAATGCAGATCATCCTGCCACTTGAGACCGCGATAAGGACAACTTTTTAGTTTAATTCAAGCAGATGTAGCGCATCCTGGTGGATCTACTTGGGGGAATGCCATTGCTTTGTTTGCAAGCGAGCAATTACACTTGTATGCAAACCTATAAACCAACACACGGACACTATGCAATGCGATAGTGTATGTATCATTTTTAAGAAGAAAAAAATAACACAATTATTTTGCTAACCTATAAACCAACACACAAACAGTATGCAATACGATGCTGTATGTATTATTTTGAAGAAAAAAAATTACACAGTTATTTCAGATTTTCTCTCTTCCTTAACCAGTATATAGAGTACGAAGTCTTTATAAAGGAAATATTCATTAATAATTTTCAATGAGAAGAATGAATTTCAGGGAAAGTCTCTGAACGAACGGAAAACCTATGGTTACGATTTTTGATACAAAAGTGCTAATGTGTTGTCTTAAAGGTGGGGTTTGATTGTCTTTCACTTCTTCGTCATTATCATCATCTTCCTTATCTTCTACTTCTCATTCATGCTTTTGTTATATTTATTTTATTAGGCTTATAG
>NC_051413.1:12054950-12055156 GCF_015228065.2 Penaeus monodon
GGTTAGAAACCCGACTGTCATGTATAATCCTGAACAAAAAAGTGCAGTTAGAAAGCCGTTGTTTTGCTCCTAATGACTAGCTTCTGGCTCCTCCTCCGAGGAACTTTCACTGGGCTTCGTTTGCCCGGGGTTGCCATTGCGCTTGGCGATTTGTCGTTGGGAAAGCTGTGTTGTCGTTGTAAAGTTGGTTGTTTATACAAACCGAA
>NC_051413.1:12055830-12056059 GCF_015228065.2 Penaeus monodon
TAATGCCTTTACTACTGCTTCATCTCCATTACCTTAGCCTCGTCCCCACATCCGTTCCCTGCCCCTCCATTAACCAGGAAGTTCTCTCGTCCTGTATTTCTCGATCTTCTTCCTCGGTCCCTAAGGATGTCTTTCGGCTGATGATAGATCACTTCTTTCCCTTGATTTGTTGTGGAAGAAGAAGGGAATGTGGGTTTTATGTAGCGGACATGTTTCTTGTTTTTTCTGT
>NC_051413.1:12056330-12056577 GCF_015228065.2 Penaeus monodon
TTTTCTTTGGCGTTCTTGTAAATGCAATTCAGCAAACTTCTATTCATGAAAATATGTAAACAAGACTTTGTGTAGTTCAGTAGAGCGATAAAAATGGTGCGTAGTGTTGGTAATTGGTAAACAAGATTATAGACATTAATTAACCGGATAAAGGTGTTGGTTCAAACTAATTAACGAGAAAATTAAAATAAGGGGAAAACAGGAGAACAGATGGATGACGAATTTAAGTAATGGATAAGCAAGCAGA
>NC_051413.1:12056596-12057913 GCF_015228065.2 Penaeus monodon
GAGAAAGGAAAAATGATTTAACAATTCATGTTTATTATAAACATAAAGTTAATAAAATCGCATTCACTGGAAAACTTAAAATATAATGAAATACACTAACAAAGACTGAATATATCAGAAACCGCCAGGAACGAACAGAAACCAGCTAATAATATCATCAATTATTAGCCTAAGTGGTACGCAGAATATGCTTTATGTCCTGTCCTTTATAATATCGTAGAGTAAGGCAGTTTAAATACATTGGTGGGAGATGGTGAGTGTGTTTCAAAACAGAAATTCCAAGAAAATCGCATGGAAATATGATTATGTATGAACTGAAAGGTCAGATAGAAAAAGCTATATCATTAATAGGTAAATTACAATGTAATTGTTAATAAGTAAAAGAATAAAGAAATTCAAAATCGATAGATAGGAGAGAGAAAATAAATATACAACGATAAAAAGCAAAACAAAAGATAGCATAAAAAGTCGTGGTTGATTGAATTAGAAAGGGGAAACCTTTTTAATGGAGAAAGGGAGAGGTACAGACCCTAAACAGGCGAGCAGATCTACGTACTTTAGGGTCTGCCAGGGAAAGTATGTGTAGTGGATATCAATGAGGGGTTAAAAGGCAACATTTGATCTATGTAAAGAGGGAATATGAAGAAAGGTTATGAGGGTGGCGTTAAGAGTGTGTCCAAATTAATAATAGGAAAAGAAGAAAGGGAGAAATGAATGAAACAGTAATTACATTATTGTTAGCGTACGACGCAAAAACGTGAGGGTATGAGAGGAAGAAAGATATAGAGAGGGAAATCAGATCAGAGAATTTCATATTGGGTAATTCGTTTACGAAAACATCCGGCAGGAGAGGAGAAACAAACTAATGCTAATAATTCAGAATATGAGAATGAGATTATTATTGACAATAAATATAACCAGGCGTATGCTGATAGCTTATGACGATAAAGAGACTACAAACAAAACAAAAAAAAAATCATTAACAGTATTAACAGTAATAATAATGAAAACAGAACAATTTCTCTACTATGCAAACTATTCTCGCAAGATATGACGTATTCTAGAATAAGATAGTGCAGTTGCCTCACCGGGTTTTTACTCTCTCTATTCCTTGCTTTAATCACCCTCCCTCTTTACATAATAGTGCCTTCTTTTATGACGTCTGCCATGCGTGCCCACCACTCAGGGCCGTCGTTACAGTACAAGAGCCTGTTTGCTCTTGGATATTTAGGAAGCGAGGGACGGGCACGGGAGCTTCTCGTGGAAACTTTGTGTGATGAAAAGAGAAAAAAGGGAGAGAAAAGGAAAATTTGTCTA
>NC_051413.1:12058397-12058750 GCF_015228065.2 Penaeus monodon
ATTCAAAGACTAACTAATACCAGATATCAGAACAAAATATTGAAATGTTAAAATGTGAAATGTTAAATATTTACTGTAGTTTGTACACACACAAAATTGGTCGATGTAGATTTATATAATCAAATATGGGAGATGGAGAAAAGGAGGACGAGGAAATAGAAATTATTTGTGAGAAATATACAAGGATAGTTTTTTGTACATTATCGTCTAAGCATGTTGCATATTTAGGAGAGATGGAGGTATAAACGTTAATTATTAAATAAACAGAATAGCATTTAGTACATACAATATATGTAGAGCAATATTTCAATATGATAATAGTATTTGACGAATAAAGCCACATCTTAGACCCC
>NC_051413.1:12058778-12058892 GCF_015228065.2 Penaeus monodon
AGAATTGAAAATTTCCTCGATGGCAGAGCAGGAGGGAAGTCATTAGGAACGAAGCAATTTCGCTGTACATATTTTGTACTTTATTACAATTTCCCTTCAATGAATCCTATGTGA
>NC_051413.1:12059175-12059272 GCF_015228065.2 Penaeus monodon
TTACAATCCGGCGACGCAAAAACCTCGTTTTTGGTTTGAACGGAATCGCATCCATTTACGTTTTCCTTTTAGATTTTACACTGCAAGAAGGTCTTTG
>NC_051413.1:12059606-12060261 GCF_015228065.2 Penaeus monodon
CGAAACAATGCACACGAACCGGTTCCCTCATCCAGAACACGGCCCAGTCCTAACTCCTCTCCCTTTTCCCTCTCTTCCTGACATTTCTTTGCCCTCTTTCTCCTTCCCCTTAACGTGTTTGACATCTAGACGCGACCCGACGTTTCCAGCCAGGCACTCCAGTCCCATTCTCAGGGCTTGTGTTGTAACTCGTGTGGGAAACGCCATCTGACCACGCAACGGAGCTCAGGCTACTGGTGTTCAGCATAGAGGCGGGGGACCTTCAGCTGCAACTTGTGGAAATGTCGCTTGGTAAGGGAAGATTTTTGTTAATAGCGGAATAAATGGATCCATAGTAGAGGGATAGTATTAGCATGTGTGGAGAGTAAATGTATATATTTTTAATTAAGGAGGCACTCGGGTTTTCAGTATACTTCTGCATCTACTGAAATGTTGTTTGGGATAATAGTTATTCTGTCCGTGATAATGGCTTAATGGACTGCTAAAGGGTAGAGGGATATTATTAGTAAGTCGGGAGTATGTGGAGGGCAAATATATACAGGCATAAATAAGGAGGGACATGTGTGTTAAGCATACAGGTCTGTGCTTTCAGCCACTTGTGAGATATGTCGCTTGGGGAGATTAAATTCGTCCTAGATAATTGCGGAATGGATAG
>NC_051413.1:12060285-12060695 GCF_015228065.2 Penaeus monodon
GGGGGGGGCGTCATTGAAAGATGGAATTTTCGTACTCAGTATATTCTAAGGTTTCATAATAATGCAAAAGATTTAGTGATATGCAGAAAGGAAATATGATATGAAAAAGGAAAAGGAGAAATGGCAATTATTTACTCCCCTGTATTTTAAGAAGTAAATACAGAGAAAAAAATTAACAATACTAAAATTCCTAGTGCCAACTCCCATTACATGTAGTTACCATTTAAACTTCAGTGAGCAAAGTCGCTAGACTGAACTTAAGTACGTAAGCTTACGGAAAATTTTATTCGATACTGTAAACCTCTTAACGGCCACAATATCCCTTAGGAATCAAGTTCTTTAAAGTTCCCTTGTCTTTTCAAGACTAAGTATTGTTAATTCGGATAAGTAAAAGACACAGAGGAATATTC
>NC_051413.1:12061872-12062369 GCF_015228065.2 Penaeus monodon
GGTTAGACCCTAATTCAATTTCCTAAAAAGCACACTGAAAGCTCACTTCATCATCAATCCCATCTTCCCACCAACTCTGATCACTGACGTTCGTAAAACTGTAACAGCCGCAGGAATCGTTTGGAGTAATGACTCTCCTCCTTATAAAATAGGTATAACCCTTTCCGAGAACAGAGACAAAGTACCCTGGGCAAAGAATCCATTGCAATAGTGATCAAGGGAATCACTAGGACTTCAAAACACACACAGCTTTTACTTCCTCCAAGCACAGGATGACTACAGCAAGCACTCTTTGCATCAGGAACACCACTCTTTACTGCCGTGTTATAACCCATTACCCCAACAACCAAGATGACTACAGACGCTGAGGGACCGTCCCAATGATAATAAGTTTGTGTTGAGGGCCTGTGCATGCCGTGCTTGTGTGCATGGGAAGGATTGAGTGTAGTAAAGGGACCCGGCAGCTGTGTGTATCCTTCCTGCTATCTTGTCTCAGA
>NC_051413.1:12064237-12064531 GCF_015228065.2 Penaeus monodon
GTTTACATAATTTAGATTTCCATTTATCGCTGTTATTTCTCACCCATTAAAAAAACGAAAAAAAACGTAAAGAAACATACAAACTGAATAGCTAATGAAATGAATCAAGGCACTTCATTTTCGGGACAATGGAAAGCTCTTTTAACAACAATCCTGGTATTGTATTTTTCTGTGTACAAGATGAATGGTTAATTTACCTGGAAACTGACAAACATAGGGTTTCTATTCAGTTGTGAAACACAAATAACCTTACGCTCTCTAGTGATGAATACACAAACTTTTTTTACATATAGA
>NC_051413.1:12065435-12066453 GCF_015228065.2 Penaeus monodon
CTTAAATCAATGTTGAAAAAAAGGTTACGTCACTCCCCCCCCCCCTCGAGGGAGACAAGCCTCATATTTTTTAAGACTGCGCCCCTACATGGAACAGTATACAGAATACAATGATGCACAGAAATAGATGAATAATTAAGGCATTCACTCCAAATACAGTTGAAATGTATAATAAACAACGCATGGAAATTGCCTCTGATATGCCGAAAGTTTTCCTTCCTAATAACATCGGCGTTTAGCGCCCCCTTGGTTTTATATATAATCAACTGCACCCTTTGAAACACTGACTGATGTTATTGTATGTATGCGTATGTGCTTACGGTAAACACACTTTACGATTAACATGAAGGATATCGAAATACTGAAAGTATCAAAAGACTGAGAGAAGCGCACTCGTTCTCCAGACAGACGTTGGGAAGACAATTTTTTCGCAGAATGTCAAGGAACATGACAGTCCCTCGCCTTTTGAGACAGCGCAGGGGAACATTTTTGCATTTAGAGACTGAGGCTTTCTCTCTCACTCTACCTTGCTATCTTTCTCTTTCCCCCTCTCTCTCTTTCTCTCTGAATCTCGCTCTCTCACTTTCCCTCTCTTATTCTGCCTCTTTCCCCCTCCCTCTCTCGTTTCCATTTTCTATCTCATCCTCTTTCTACCTTTTCTCACCCTCTTTTCGCTCTCACTTCCTCTCTATACCAGATATTCCTTGACTTCATTTTTTCTCCCTTTTTCGCCCCCCTTTCATCCTCTAACAGTGTCTCCCTCACTCCCAACCCACCCACCTCCTTTATTCAGCGTCAACATCTACTTTTAAACATGTTTTCTCTCCGTGCTCTTATAGGCGGAGAGTAAACATATTGTGTGGATCTTTTAGAGGTTAATCTAATTTCAATGGAAGTAAATACGTATGTCTTTAAAATAGAAGATGACGTCTCATCTTTATACATTACTATCTTACTTCAATCACCTTATCTATTAATTCAAATCTATATAATATCATTGTTGATCTCATTTCTTATG
>NC_051413.1:12067234-12067356 GCF_015228065.2 Penaeus monodon
TCTATAAACGACATCCCCATAGGAGAGGCGAAGGAGAATTGAATTGAAGGTTACTTTGACCCCAAGAAGTCCCCTGGACTCTCAAGCGATAAAAGCTGGAAAGTGAGTTAGCTCCAGAATGG
>NC_051413.1:12067572-12067764 GCF_015228065.2 Penaeus monodon
CTTAAAGTTCTACTGGCGCTGAACATTTTGAAATTAATATCAAGTACGTGAAAAGATTAGAA
The DNA here is from genome assembly GCF_015228065.2 of Penaeus monodon. Lineage (NCBI taxonomy): Eukaryota > Metazoa > Arthropoda > Malacostraca > Decapoda > Penaeidae > Penaeus > Penaeus monodon. The sequence goes on from NC_051413.1 coordinate 12,067,635, forward strand.
TAACAATAACATGTTAACAGTGGTAGCTATACAACTAATAGTAATGCAGATGAAAATGATTATAACAAAATTAGTTACAATAATAATGAAATCTTACAAGTAACATAAGGAAGAATAACAGCCAAAGAAA
>NC_051413.1:12068302-12068488 GCF_015228065.2 Penaeus monodon
GTCCACGGACCCCAAGAATGGGTTTGAGTGAGGTCAAGCCACGAGAGCGTTCAGTCGAACATCCGATCCCTTGGCAACACAATTTATCTATGAAGTTTGACAAGTGGAAAAAGTTTATTTATTTTCTAGCTCTCTCGCTCTTTAAAAAAAAATCTCGCCATATTTCTCCCTTTTACTTTGAATTAC
>NC_051413.1:12068910-12069152 GCF_015228065.2 Penaeus monodon
CTTACAATTGTGACAAATCTTTTTATGTATTTTACATATATAAAATATTAACTTGCTGATATTATCAGAATGGAATCATCATTTTTATTTCTATCTTTTGATATGTTGCTCCCATTTTTCGTTTTTGTGCCTAAACAAGAATATGACAAGTTATTTTGATTTTTACCTCCAGCAATATTTCCACGAGTAATTACATTATATCACCTTCCGTATGTCCATTAAAGTATGTGTGTATATGTGGC
>NC_051413.1:12071338-12071814 GCF_015228065.2 Penaeus monodon
GATGAAAGTTATCTCTCAATGGATAAAAAGTCAAATAACCTCCTTCACTCTTACTAATGTAGCTTCACAATGCCCCCCTCCCCCAAGAAAGCCTCTGTTTTTGTGCTTGCTTCATTTTACTTAAGCATCTTCCGCAATCTTGCTTGCCTACTTGTACGTCTCCATCGCGTAGAAAGCTCATGCTAACCGCTACCAAGTTGCATCTTGTTATAAGGATAAACACAACTGTTATCACTGTTATCTTGACAGTGGGGTTCTCTCTGCTCTGAACTTGCGTTGGTATCTAGCAAGATGATGGCGACGTAAATGCTCAGAACTTGCTGACAGCAGCACTGAGCAAAAGGAGGGAAATGGGTGTGAATGGGGGAAGTTGCGCCATTATCATGGTGTTAGTTGGAAGATATTCCCGAAGTGAAACGAACCGTCATGCAGGGTTGTTGTGCATGATGCTCTTTGCTGAGGTAGTGGGAGGTGGT
>NC_051413.1:12071952-12072195 GCF_015228065.2 Penaeus monodon
ATACCTATTATTAGTATTTTGTTGCTGTTGCTATTAGAATTCTCTTTATTATTTTCATCAAAATATATTATCATCCTACGCATCATTTGCATTACTGATGTGAGTATTTTCTTCAGTGTCTGAATCATCAGTATTGTTATCAATATCATACTTATCAAAATCGTCTCTCTTAACCTTGGTCCTCCTCGTCTTCTTTGGACATCCACTATTATATTCATTACCCTATTAACGATCTAGTTCTAA
>NC_051413.1:12072469-12074060 GCF_015228065.2 Penaeus monodon
ACCTTTCAGTCTTACACTCATCTTCCCGGTCTTACAACAATTCTGTACACTTTACCTTTCAGTCTTACACTCATCTTGTCGCACAATTTGTCCCACTCCCCTTCCACGAAGAACGCCAACCTGATTTGTATGCGATGATTGATCTCATCAAAATCTCCCTCTTATATGTGTGATTCTAAGTACTTATATTATTTTACTCTCATAACGTGATCACTATTTATTCTTACTTCTCTTTCTCTTCCACTGTACCCTCATATATTGTCTTGATTCTATATATCTTAAAACCTCCATCTTCTAGGGCAATTCTCCATTCTGATAACTTCAACTCTGGCTCTTCTTTTGTCTTACGCACCAGCACAATATCATCCCCAAACAGCATAGACCAGTACTCCATCCTTTATATCCTTGACGAACTCACCCATGATAGCCGCACTCAGCTTGATTCCTGTGTAATTTCAGAATCCTGGTCGTTTCCTTTCTACCTGAGTATCGACACTATTTCACTTTTCCTCCACTTGCTTGACCTTCTTTCTTGTCTGGTATTTTCCTCTTAAGGTCCCACAGGATATATACTCCTTCATTTCCTAGGCGTCCCCAAGCTTCGATAGGGATGCCGTCCGGACCTGTTGCCTTATTCGACTTCATCTTCTTCATCGCCCTAGTTACTCCTGCCCTTGTTATTTCTTCACTTTCTTTCATTCGCGACACCCTCACTTATTCTCGAATTTTCCACATTCAGAAGATCGTCTAAATACTCTTTCCACCTATTTCTTACTGTTTCATCATCATATAAGATGTTTCTATTCTTATCTTTAATATTGCTAATGTGAGCAAAGTCTTTCGTTTCCTTACTCCTTCCTTTTGTTCTTCGATGAATATTTTTCTGTCCATGCGGTGTTTCCAATTCATCTAAAAATTCTTACCTTTCCTCTGCTCTTGTTTTTGCGACTGCTTTCTTGGCTTCTTTGTTTGTCATTTTCCTTATTTCCTTATTTTCATCTGTTCTATTTACATTTGCTTTGTTATACTATTCAGGCTAGTCTTTCCACAAACTTGATCAGTTCACTTACAAGTTTCTTTATCATATGGTGGGGCTTTATCAGCTGTTTTCCCATCACCTTTTCAGCTGTTCTCAGTATCAGATCAGCATTTGCATTCAATCTTCGACATTCTCCCTGAACCACCCGATCTCCGAACTGCATTCTCTTCTCCTCTTCTTTCAGCTTCCGCCACTTGATCTTCGGCTGCGTTATCTTTCTCTCCTTCTTTGCCCAGTTTATCTTGAACTCTCCTATAACCACGGGATGTTGTCTACATTTTTACTCTTGATGACCTTACAATTTTTCAGTTCATTCAGCTTCCTTATTCTATGCAAAGTCAGATCTATCTGTCTCTGTTCCACCGCTTTGACATATAGCTTCTATGACGGAATAAAAATGTCGCTCGAATCCTTCTTACGGTCGGCGATTAAAAAGAGTATCCATTCGGGGTGACGACCTTTTGCTGCAAAGACTAAAGTCTATCAATACAGACAGGCTGATAAGAGGGCTGGTGACGTAAAACCAAATAAATATTGCAGTATCTATTAGTT
>NC_051413.1:12074221-12074637 GCF_015228065.2 Penaeus monodon
CCCATATCACAATAATGCTAATCAACTGACGTCAAACCAAAAAAATATGAAAGAAAATTAAAGAAATTCCACAAATTCCAAAGCAGGAAAAGATACACATTATACGACGCAAAAAAATCAAGACATTGCATATACTTTTTAGGAACGATCCTTACTAGTATGAAAGCAAAGAAAACTAACTTTTAAGTCTTTGAGGAGAAAAGCTAAGATAGGAATTGGGTGTCAGTGCTCGTATGTCAGAGGGATGATGATATCCTCTCTTTGTGAGACAATAAGATCTTTTTTTTTTAGTTCGGTGAGAGTGAGAGTGGCTGAGCGAATTCTTTTTCTGTAAAGGAAAGGGAGAGGGAGGAGTCTGATGTGGTGTTTGGTTTGTGTTCTTTTTTATTTGATATACTTTGATTTTTAGCTATATG
>NC_051413.1:12074664-12074862 GCF_015228065.2 Penaeus monodon
GTGGCAGTTCATGTTCTCCATGTAATTATTGATTTCCCACTTTTTTTATTTTGCTTTGTTTTGTTTTGCTACATACACTATGGGGTAAGTGTGTCCGCGTTCATTGATTATTGTAGCTGTACATGCAGGCTTTCTGTTGTATGTGATGTGATATTGCATGTATGTATGAAATAAATAATTAGCTTACGGGGAAGTAGA
>NC_051413.1:12076798-12076874 GCF_015228065.2 Penaeus monodon
CATATGAAATTCTGTTCAACTAGTTGTCAAGAATAGAAAATATATAGTTTAAATCCATGGCAACTAGTTTTATGTA
>NC_051413.1:12077890-12078026 GCF_015228065.2 Penaeus monodon
AACTTTCCTTAATAGAAATAAAAACACAATAAATGAATATCGGAAATAAACCTTTCCAATCCAAAGGTATCCATCGGACTGTGAGAGAAAGCTATAAATTGAATTTTCTGGTCGAAACGCTCGTTTATCTTGTTCT
>NC_051413.1:12078562-12078883 GCF_015228065.2 Penaeus monodon
AGCGGCGGAATAGATAAATAGATAAACAAAAGGAAGGAGCGATGAAACGAGGAAGAGAGAAAAGAGAGAAAGATAAAAGAAATGCGAAAATGTGTGAAAAGAGAAAAGGAGATAAGAAATTGAAGATGAAATAAAGTATTTACAGAGAGGAATGTGTTGGTGCAGAGGACAGGTTGCCGAAGAGGAAAATAAATCCCTTGAAAAGTGAGGGAAAGGAAAATTTATTTGATATTTTCCCCCTACATTTTGTAAAGAAAACTTGAACTTGAATTTCAAGCGAAGGAGAGCTGGGCATATGATAGTATTCCGTTAGAAAAAAAT
>NC_051413.1:12079085-12079292 GCF_015228065.2 Penaeus monodon
GTTTTAATGGTGATGCAGACGATGATGATTTATTGTTTTCACCGTATACTCGGAATAAATTTGTCCTTGTTAGGTGGCTAGCTGTGTTTGCTCCGTAAATAACAATCTAAGCAAATGTGCCTTTGAACTTATTATAAGATTTTTTAAATGAAAAAGACACATGCTTATGCAGAAGTGCTCTCAAATATATAAATATATATTTTTTTA
>NC_051413.1:12079348-12080233 GCF_015228065.2 Penaeus monodon
TTTCAATATGCTACAATGTCATGACTGTAATAGATTAGCGTGAACATATTGATGCCTATGTTGCAGATGAAACACCGAAAGGCAAATCCAAAAACAACCCTTGTAACAGAACACCATAAGACGACTTAAATTTAAGTAAAGAGCGAACGTCTTTTGAGGTGTTGGGGGGGAGGGGGTGCGGGGAATATATGAGCTGAGGTGTAGTATTTTCTAAGGAGAGGAACGTGTCGGTGCAAAGGAAAGGAAGAGAGGTTTATGGCGAGGACAAGAGAAAGAAGGAATAGGAGAAACTGGAGGAAGAAACAGCACAGCATTCTGCAGTGAATAAACTCAAAGGCTAAGACAGCTTTCAGTTTTTCATAAGGAAGGAGTATGATTTAGTTTTTATTTGTAATGAAACTATAATGACTTCTGTATCTATATCTCTGAGCGTGAATGTAGAAGAATCTACATTAATAGATTACATTTTAATGAATTATCATAATTACCCTTTGGAAAAAAAGAGAGAGAAAAATAATCTAGAACGTGATACTGCCTACAGAAAGAAATAAAACATTTATTATACTGATCCAGAAAATATTAATCTAGGAAATATTTACTTAGAAAATACTGATACACATTTATTCAGTATATTTCGGAAACTTACATAAAAATTCTGAGCACTTTGCTTCTTTTGCGAAGGGAAAGGCTTTTCGAATTTGAACACATTGCAAGATTATTTATGTAAGGCTGTGGACTTCTCTGCCGCTTTATTTATTTGTCTATTCTCATGACTTGTTCTCTAATGTCTATTTACATTTTGTTGGAAGTTGTTTTTATTTTCTTTATTGTTGAGAGTGATTTCTTTTTTTCTTTTCTTTTTTAGGTTACTATGGTTATTTTTTA
>NC_051413.1:12080378-12080442 GCF_015228065.2 Penaeus monodon
ATAATTTGTAAGGTAAAATCAGTGATTAACAGTTCTTTAATTTTCCTATTCAATACTTATAGGA
>NC_051413.1:12080753-12080920 GCF_015228065.2 Penaeus monodon
CTGATGCACTGAATCTAAAATTAATAAATAAATCTGAAAAAAAAAAAAAATTGAAATGTTCTCTGAAAACGTTCTTAGTCCATGTCAAGAAGCTGGACAGAATGAAATATACATTGATGTTGGAGAGGAAAGGCTGAGGAAAGAAGGAGAGAGAGAATCTGAATATT
>NC_051413.1:12082502-12082710 GCF_015228065.2 Penaeus monodon
AAGGCCATCTTGTGTGTTCATAAATGTTCATTTGTTCGAAATTTCTGATAGATCAACCTTTCTTCCCTCAAGGTATAAATCTGGTGAATCTTAGCCTTTCAATTACACGTCAGCTCTGTCTATAATTTGACCGTATTTTCCTTTCCCTTCGCCAGGAATATTCCCAGACCTAGTCACTTCCTTTTCTTCTGGGAATCCCTCTCTCGCT
>NC_051413.1:12082796-12082886 GCF_015228065.2 Penaeus monodon
TAGGTCAATATGAATGGTAAATTTTCTGTGGAGAAGATATATAGGAAATTTAAAATGAAAAGTTACACGTGTTTAGTGGATTCAGACAAC
>NC_051413.1:12083022-12083094 GCF_015228065.2 Penaeus monodon
CTATTCTCTAAAGATATTTTTTATCTTGACTTACTCCTTCGCCGCAAGTCTTTCCTTTGGCTCTCCTCCTGC
>NC_051413.1:12083182-12083841 GCF_015228065.2 Penaeus monodon
ATATATTCCTTCAACATTTCCTCCTGACTTCCTTTTTTTTCTTTCTCTTCTTCCCCAAATTCCTCTCTTTCCTTTTCCCTCATATTCTTACCTGTCTTACAAAATGTCTTCCCTCTGAATTTTCACATTCTCAAGGCCACATTCAGCCTTACTTTTTAATAGTTTTATTTCAATCTCTCTGTCCGTATTTTAGTGTCACGTTCTTCCTATATTCTCCTATTTCCGTGTAGGTATCCACCATAAAGAGAGACGTTTTGCTCCAGATGATTGTTCAGAATTAAACACGATCCTCAGGTTGATTTTCTTCGTTACTTAATACCATCACATAGTATACAGTAGAAGTACAGAAAGATAACTAGTCACAGCTAGTTATATATCATACTAGGAGTTGATATCATTACAGTGCAGTGATAGGACGTATCCAATGTATAAGTATAGGGTACAGGTCGTCATCGTTTTATTTTCGAAATCGATTTTCGTTTTTTTAGAGTAGCGATATCTATTGTGTTCCATTTTATTCTTAGCTGCAGGAGATCTCAACGCTACTTTTCTGAAACTTTAAGATTTTCTTTTCTAATAAATTGAGGTAGAAAAAGAATGATGCAGGCTCTGCATGTAAATTGTTCCATTCGTACGAAAAGCTAAACTACTTCTAGTTT
>NC_051413.1:12083870-12084517 GCF_015228065.2 Penaeus monodon
TTCCTTCAATATTGATTTCCACAAATTTGTAATTGATTATATATCCTTTACAAAATTGCTGCAGTGAACTAGAATAGGTAAATACTTCTTTTTTTTCCAATTTAGAAATGAAAAAAAAATCGTGTGTCTCTCATCACTTGCCCAATCCGTTCTTTTTTTACCCATAGAGATAGATAGTGATAGGATATGTTTGATTCAGAAAGACAATGGTTGGCAAATATTCTTAATTACTGTAAGAGATATAAACGGGGCAATTAAAAATTATGGTAGGAACATTTTAAAACAAAGTATTTGAAGTAATCTAACAGCTAACAATGACTTTCTTAGTTGTTAATTAATCAAATTTATTCCTAGTGCAAAAAAAAAAATGTCCTTTGATTAAAATGCATATTTGCCTTTTGATAAAAAATGTTTCAGTCTTTTTTCAAATTAACCAAAGTAGGTCACTGAGTTGTAAATTTCGTACAAGGAAGTTTAACGCTTAACCTTTCCAATTACAAGTATAATATCAGATCTGTATTATGTTTCCAATGTATTTATTACTGTGTGTTTGTGTTCTGGGAGTGTTACGAAATCTGTATCAGTATTACATTGATTACATTAATTGAAAAAATATATATATACTGAACTTCCGGAAAAAGAAACAG
>NC_051413.1:12084731-12085022 GCF_015228065.2 Penaeus monodon
TTCTTGAACTCACAAGCAAGCAGACAAGAACAAAGCTCTTTCTCTCTTCCTTCAAACATAAATTATCTGCACTCGCATCTTTCACAAAGAAGAAGAAGAAGAGAAAAGGAAAGAGACATAGAAAAGAAAGAACAAAAAGAGAGAAAAAAAGTAAAGAAAAAAACGTAAAAAAAACATTGCAACCTTCCTTTTTATCCCTTGCAACAAAGACACGGAATGCCCGCCTTCCCTCGGTGGAAGACGTGGTCAGACCCTCTAATATCCGCCAAAGAAGGAAAGGAAGAGAATGCA
>NC_051413.1:12085440-12086160 GCF_015228065.2 Penaeus monodon
AAACCAGCCTATCCCCTTTTATTGCTTTTAAAATTTTTTTTTCCCAAAAAAATACTTTTTTTTCTCACTACCCCTTTTGAGTACTTGAAAATTTAATTTTATTTTTGAAAAAAAAGGAAAAAGGAAAAATAATTAAGGCCAAACTTTTTTTTTAAGTTTCATTTATAAATTAATTTAAATCTTATAAAAATTAATATTTTATTCTTATATTTTTTATATATATATTTTATATATATATTTTTAAATAATATAATATATAATATATATATATATATTATTTTATATTATTTATAATATATTATATATTATATTAATATTAAAAAATAAATTTTATTATATATAATATACAAAATTCATGTAGTATAATTATATTTATATTATATATAATTTTTAAAATATATTAAAAAAATAAATATATAATTTTTAAAATACAAATATATATTATTAAAAATATATATAATTTTAATTTTAAAAAAATATTATATATAATATATATATACTCATAAATAATAGTTAATAAAAAAAATTTTTATATATATTAATTCATAATATATTAATAATATTATATTAAAAACATAATAAAAATATTTTAAAATAAATAATATATAAATATATTATATAATATATTAAAATATATATATATACTAATAAATTTTAAATTTAATATATATATATAATTATAATATTATATATATATATATATAACTAAAATTTTATTAT
>NC_051413.1:12086196-12086425 GCF_015228065.2 Penaeus monodon
TATATTATTAATAATATATATATAATATATATTAAAAATATATTAATTATAAATTTAATTTTTACTACAATTTTTAACATATAATCTATAATAAAAAATTTTTTTAAAATAATTAATAATTTTATTTTTTTTTATATATAAAAATAATAATAACTACAAGCACACAACCCAAAAAAATAAAAAATTTATATATTTTTAAAAATATTAAAAAATAATATAAATTGTTTAT
>NC_051413.1:12086558-12086936 GCF_015228065.2 Penaeus monodon
TCACCCCCCCCCCAAAAAAACCCCCACAAAAACCCCCAACCCCCTTTTTTTAAAGAAAAAAAAGGAAAAATTTTTGTTTTAAATTTCCAAAATTTTCTTAAAATTGTTTTTTTTCTAAGTTTTGTTTTTCTTTTTTAAAAAAAAAGGTTTAAAGTAATATTTATTTAAAAAAAACTTTTTTTTATTTTAAATTTTAAATTTATTATTATTTAACACCCAAACATATATTATTTTTATATATTTTTATTTATTTTTTTTTTATAATTTATTTAAAAATTTTTTATTTATTTTAAAACCCCCATTATAAAATTTTTTAAATTTTTAATTTTATTTTATTATTATTATTGTTTTTTTAAAATTTTAAATATATTATTTTTT
>NC_051413.1:12087069-12087525 GCF_015228065.2 Penaeus monodon
GATAGTGAAGGATTTTTATCGAAGACAAGGGTTGCAAAATATTCTTAATTACTTAGAGATTAACGGCAATTAAAAATTATGGTAGGAACATTTTAAAACAAAGTATTTGAAGTAATCTAACAGCTAACAATGACTTTCTTAGTTGTTAATAATCAAATTTATTCCTAGTGCAAAAAAAAAATGTCCTTTGATTAAATGCATATTGCCTTTTGATAAAAATGTTTCAGTCTTTTTTCAAATTAACAAAGTAGGTCACTGAGTTGTAAATTTCGTACAAGGAAGTTTAACGCTTAACCTTTCCAATTACAAGTATAATATCAGATCTGTATTATGTTTCCAATGTATTTATTACTGTGTGTTTGTGTTCTGGGAGTGTTACGAAATCTGTATCAGTATTACATTGATTACATTAATTGAAAAAATATATATATACTGAACTTCCGGAAAAAGAAACAG
>NC_051413.1:12087739-12087826 GCF_015228065.2 Penaeus monodon
TTCTTGAACTCACAAGCAAGCAGACAAGAACAAAGCTCTTTCTCTCTTCCTTCAAACATAAATTATCTGCACTCGCATCTTTCACAT
>NC_051413.1:12087905-12088037 GCF_015228065.2 Penaeus monodon
AACGTAAAAAAAACATTGCAACCTTCCTTTTTATCCCTTGCAACAAAGACACGGATATGCCCGCCTTCCCTCGGTGGAAGACGTGGTCAGACATCTAATATCCGCCAAAGAAGGAAAGGGAAGAGAAATGCA
>NC_051413.1:12088295-12088370 GCF_015228065.2 Penaeus monodon
ATAGCGAAACACAGCCTATCAGCTCTGTATTGCGTTTGCATGGAACCCTTTTTTTTTACCAAAATATATAGCTTG
>NC_051413.1:12088428-12088540 GCF_015228065.2 Penaeus monodon
TTATGATATAATAGGAAAAAGAAAGAAGTGATATTATGGCACAAACGTTTATATCTAATGTCGTTCATATTACTAAGATTATAATGTATAATATCGTTAGTGAAAAATCTAC
>NC_051413.1:12088877-12088944 GCF_015228065.2 Penaeus monodon
CATATATTTATGAGATAATAGAGAAAATATTAGAAATGATATTAGGCACAACTATATCTAAAATCGT
>NC_051413.1:12089832-12090342 GCF_015228065.2 Penaeus monodon
GTTTTGGGAAAGAAATATGAGTTGAACTGCAATAATATTAAAACGCCGAGGTTACCGTTTAATGTTCTCTTTCAGTGAAAATTGCATAATGAAAACATATCTCAATGAGAATGAACAATATACCAATAAAATTTTGGGGAATGATTTACAAATGAAGAAAAAGTTATAATGGATGTAATTGAAACGGTGTTTGGAGTGACAAAACGCTAATATATCTTTCAGTTGGTTTTGGTGGACTGAACCTAACCTTTACTAACCCCAACCAGGAATATCGAATGGAAAAGTGTCGTTTTTGCCAACACCATTGTCTGTTGGCATTTTGAGTCGGTTTCATTCATTCTCTTTGTGTGTATTCGTTAATTTTTGCCTCTTATTTCTTTTACTTTCTCTTAATTTTTTGTCTTGCTTTTCGCACGGTTTCATTCTCTCATTTCCTTTCTCCCTCTTTTCGCTCTCTGTTTGTCCTTTCTCTACATCCTCCTTTCATGCATCATTTAAGATAAGAGTAAA
>NC_051413.1:12090675-12091058 GCF_015228065.2 Penaeus monodon
TTTTTGAAAAATAAAATCATGTCATAAAACTTTCAAAGACCACTATATCATTTGTTTTCTTTATCCTTTATCTTTTAACCGGATCTGTACAAAAGAGTATTTCAGAACTTTTCATCCTTTTTTTTCAGAAACATAATATATTAATCTTACAAACGGTAATGTTGTCAAACCTCTGTTTATATATCATCGTTTGCTGAGTAAAGCTTTACCAACGCTCTCAAAGCCGGGGACTATGTAAATAGACCCTTTGCTCCATCTTAACGCAGCTATTTCTCAATGCTATACTTACGTCCGGTTGCTAAAGAGAAGTCCAGTTGCCAAAGAGAAGTCCAGTTGCTAAAGAACTCAAGGTTTTCTTCAGCATCCTTGAAAATGAAAAAAAT
>NC_051413.1:12091094-12091181 GCF_015228065.2 Penaeus monodon
AAAGATAACTGCCTTACTTTCGAGATGATGCTTTCGACGGACCCTTGATGTGAATGACTGTTGTATTGCGTTTTTGATTTATATGTT
>NC_051413.1:12091287-12091358 GCF_015228065.2 Penaeus monodon
AAGAAGTCCAACTCCACCCCCCTCTCCCCCTCCCCGGGAGAGAATTTACGTGAAAAGAATGAGGATTTTTT
>NC_051413.1:12091707-12092049 GCF_015228065.2 Penaeus monodon
AATAAATAAAGAAAGAAAGAGAGGGGGGTATGGAAAGAGAGAAAAGAACAAGAAAAAAACAGAATGGTACATTGCAAGAGGGAAAAAAAAGACAAAAGAGAGAGAAAAAAAAATTGATAAAACATACGAAAGCAACAAAGTGGCTAACAAGACGGAAAACGAAAAAATAATAAAACTTGCAATATATTCTGCTGTTGCCGAAAGTTGCAGTTGCATACAATGGCTCTGGCTGAGAAGTGGGGAGGGCTGGTTTGGGCCTCCAGATCGAGGAGACCCAAATGTAGACAGCTTTTAACATTCGCGATATCGTTAGGAAGAAATTATTATCTGACCCAAATTACG
>NC_051413.1:12092339-12092569 GCF_015228065.2 Penaeus monodon
CTTCTAGTGGTCATCAAACTCTTTCCACCGCGTTGAACACTTTTTCTTTCACTTTTCAATTTTACTTACCAAATAGTTTTAACATTAATTGGAGTGATGGGCGTTTGTTATCCTGGTTTTATATGCACACATTTTACCATATGATTCATCGCATGCGTAAAACGTATACAGATACCTTCAAGATGTAAAACTTATCTTCAAAGAACAGATGAACAGATTCTTAAATTCTA
>NC_051413.1:12092632-12092900 GCF_015228065.2 Penaeus monodon
TTTCTTTTTTTACTGTTGTGTGCTACATAATATTAGGTATAATTTTTGTGTTGGCTTTCTGTACATAATGGAAGCATGGCATCTAGTGAAGATAAATTTCCCCTTTTCTTCATCCACAAAAAGTTGCCAAGGCGACTCCTGTGAGCAATGTCGTCAAGGGAAGAATGCAGAGGAAGGATACACTTGCTAGATATTAATGATAAGCAGAGTTAAGCATATTAATGATAAGGAGAGATAAGCAGACATGTGGACGCCAGCTACACGATCA
>NC_051413.1:12093721-12094107 GCF_015228065.2 Penaeus monodon
TTCCACTCTAACCAAGTCAGGAAGGCAATATAAAACTTCTCAGTCACTCGGGCGAACTCCAGTCCACAACACCAATATCACAAACAACGTGATAACCTTTGGTGAAAGCATCTCATCACATAAGATGACTCCTCTTGACTTCCTCTGGGAAAATTCTCCCTGTAAACCCAATACCGAGAGGATAAGCTGCATCTCACTGTATAAAAGGGAGACACAGATCTTTGCTTTTTCCTTCTGAGACAGATATTAGATGTCTGACCACGTCTTGCACCGAGGGACGGCGAACATATCCGTGTCTTTGCTGCAGGAGATAAAAAGGAAGGTTGCAATTGCAGTGTTGCTTTTTTCCGTGGTAGAGAGAGACAGAGATGATTGGGGAGAATGCA
>NC_051413.1:12094186-12094275 GCF_015228065.2 Penaeus monodon
TTATGAGTTCTTATTGTGAAATAGGTGGTTTATATTCAAGAATGTTTTTAGGTATGTATTTATGACTATTTCTTTCTCTCCCCCCCCCC
>NC_051413.1:12094343-12094417 GCF_015228065.2 Penaeus monodon
GTAAACATCCTTACCTTGAGTGAAAGCAAATACTGTACATATAGTTATCACCATATATCTGTATCTTATTGTAT
>NC_051413.1:12094658-12095099 GCF_015228065.2 Penaeus monodon
TAAATTCGAACATAAGACGTAGACGACTGTATGGTTTAGTGGAGCTAGTTAATGACTAAATTACATATTTTTTCACTTGAATGACAAAATAACACAATAATCACTGCTCATTATCTCGTTTAGAAATGAATCCTTCTAATTAACAGACCACAACTTTCTCATAATTACATGATGATAAGTTTTGTATACGCAATATTAATGGAGCTTGTTTCTTGTAACATACATTCCTCAATTTGACCTTGATTTCCTGGAATATAACTTAATCGCTAAATAATCCATATAACAGTTGCTTAATATGCGCTTCCGTTCAATAATGAAAAAAATGCCCGTAAGTTCGTTTGCATTTCTACCACTAGAGCTTCTAATAGTAACAAATTACACAAAAAGTAACATGAGGACAAATAAATAAAAGAAGAACTATAAGATGACCTCTCCCTATCT
>NC_051413.1:12095168-12095240 GCF_015228065.2 Penaeus monodon
GTGTTTTCTGTTAAACACGGGTCCTCTTTAGACAGGGCTATCAACTACGATGTCTTTTGAATTGCCTCCGAC
>NC_051413.1:12095274-12095590 GCF_015228065.2 Penaeus monodon
CGGCTACAAACTTATAACTAAAAGGATTGTGTGATTTTTCTTAATATGAAATCTTACTGGAAACTTTTTATTTATGGTATAAAGAGAATCCAATTCTTTCTCATTAATAATGCATTTCCCTAATATTTACCCCATGTGCGATTACTACAATTCTGTTCTGAATATTGTTCATTTCCTCATGTTATATCTGCTGCTTATTCATGTGTTCTTTGTTCACAACAAAATTCAATAGCATAGAAAACATACATTCAGTGTACTGCTCGCGGTCAATTTCATGATTGGTAAACATTTGTTAAAAGACTGCGGTAATTTTGAT
>NC_051413.1:12096695-12097289 GCF_015228065.2 Penaeus monodon
AAGCTACATTTTTTGTCATGTTCTTGGAAACTAGCATTTTTAGTTATATTAGTACGTTTCTAATCATCGATCACCATCTATACAACATGAAATGGAAACGAGAGAGGGTTTACCTTTCTTAAAGTATAAAAAAACAAAATATAGAAATACCATACTAGAATTTATTGGGAGTTTTATTGAAAATCACAAGTTATAAATCGGCATTAAATTCGCCATTCTCATTCTATTCCATTATAAAAATTCGCTTTATAATATCTGAATATGGGGTTAAAACTTTCTTCAATATGAAATTCATTCATCGACACGCAACAGTCAAGTTAACTATATATAAATGTATTTTACGATTTTTCTTTTTTTCATGAGCCCGATAAGCATTCACTGTATCATTTAGGAAACGATTTTTCCTCTCGTAATGTATAATAGCCTATACGATCGCAGACAATAAATCGCATTTCAAATACGAGAGGCTGTAATTGAAAAGCTTTATATGGCCTCGATTCTTGTATATTTGGAATGCAAATGGGAATACTTATCGCCTGTAGCGCTATGAATACCTGTAAGGGCATTAGAGGGAAATTTACATAACGACCTACC
>NC_051413.1:12097576-12097782 GCF_015228065.2 Penaeus monodon
GCATGAAGACTGCACACGCACTGCCAACCTGCCTCACGCGAAATGAGAGAGAGTGCGATCATTAATTTGCACCGAGTACAGCCAAATAAACAGGTAAGTATACACATGAGGGAGAAACAGAGTTGAATGTACTGCCAGGTTGAAGGAAAAGTTATTTCCTGCAGAAGAGAAGGGATTTCTACCATGTTGACAAAGTAGCTTAAAAT
>NC_051413.1:12098128-12098467 GCF_015228065.2 Penaeus monodon
AAATCTCTCAGGCAACTAATCCTCCCCGATACCCCCTTCGTCCCTGCGGCAGTTCCATCTTGCATTTCAATCAGTCTCAATCCTTGCAATAAGAACCAACACTACGTGACCTTCAATTCTCCGGAGCCAAGTCAAGGAACACAGGTCATATTGGGTCAGCCTTGCATGAGGAAAGATAAGGAATCCGATATATTTATAGGTTAGTGAAAGAGAAATATCTGGGTTGTAAAATTTACGGATGCCCGAATCAATAGAAACGGATGACGCATTTGGATGACGTCATTTTCTTTTATGATTTGGCTCCGGATACGATATCTTCTTTTTTCGGAGAGAAACTGT
>NC_051413.1:12099679-12101933 GCF_015228065.2 Penaeus monodon
CCTTTACACTGTGATGGAAATGGAGATAATCTTTTAAATATTACACATGTGTCTCAGTCTCTCCTTTATTCTGAGTCTCTCTTTTATTCTCGAATGCAAGTACTGTAGAATAAGATTTGATATATGTGTTTGTATAGCATATCACAAATCAAACATTTTTAACAAATGACAAATAAAACGAAATTGCAATAATGCACACACTTAACCTGTCCTTGCTGCGAATTTGCATGACATTCACATGCATGAAACGAACCACCTAATAAGATATTAAAAGCGTAAAGCGATTTTGTTTCTTTATATTAAAATCACTTAGACATACGAGCACCAGTGACAGAAAAAAGTAAAAATAAAGCAAATAATAACTATATATACATAATGGCGTCTCTTCTTTCAAGAACCACTGTCACCCCGAATTCGTCCAGAATAAAGAAAAAAATCCACAGTATATGAGGGAAATCCAAATCGACAGGAAACGAACCACGAGTCTGATCCAAAGCGAATAAAGACGAATAAGAGACAATATCGCATGTTAACCCGGTCTTAACCTTCGGCTATATTTACGTGTTATGCATAAGAGTGTATGAATGGGAATGGTTCAGAGGCGAAGTTCATATAACGAATAAAGACATATCATACAGATTACTACAATGTAGACATTTGTACAGTATGTTAAACAGTGGCACAACCAGGAAGACAGAAATTAGTAAAATGAAAAGAAAAATCTTACTTTACTGAACGAAACGAGAAGGGAATCAGATCAAACCGCCAGATGCTGCGAAACTGCTGCCTTCTATTAAAGTCCGGTCATCAATATCCAGTGAAAAATAGCAAATACACGTGGGCATAGACTGAGCCTTGGGGATCAACTTACCATTTATAAAGTCCACTATCATTTGTTGGAAGAGAAGCGAAAGGTGACCACGAATTTTCCTTGTATCGCTGAGAACAAACATGAAAGAAAATCTCACCCGCAACATAGACATGGAGCCTATTTTAATATCCGTCTGAATACTGTTTAATTACTGTTTAGTTATCACCTCTAAGGCCAAATTTGTTTCATATGCATCGATTTCTCACTGTCCGATGTGAACGGGCCTTGTGCAATCAAATGACCATTGGCATCAATGAGTCCTTTCACACGAGTCGATTACAGCAGTGGATAATCAGTTCGTCCTTGAAGCGTCTCAGGTTTTGTCTCTTGCCAAGCCACCTTACACATGGCACGGTACCAAAGCTCATTTCGGACACAAACCCTTTTTCAACATTCACAATGCTGTCCATAATAAAGCCTTTTGATCACTGGCCTTCCGTTGATATTTCGGGTAACATTTTTCTGTTCAACGCGGGCGACAAAACGGAGAAAAAGGCACTGTTAGGGGCCGTTAAGGACGTTTAATCGCGCTCGACACGCGTGAAAGCACATATTGGTGGTTATATTAAACTGAGATTTAAGGCAAAGAATCGTAACTCCAGTTGAATGGGTGAAATACGTCCTACCGTGAACGGCCATAAATCGATGCGTCTGAAATGGGCTTTAAGAGTAAAGTCTGAGTGAAAAGCGCCATAAGACTGCGTTTAGCTTACGAAAATTGCAAATCCATACACGAATGAAATTAGATCTGAACCCACACTAGGTGCTTGCCGATAACGCGTGGATAACGTTACCTCATTAGTTTCCAGTTTTCTTTGGCATACCTGATCTTGGATTTTCTTCTGTGACCTGATATGTGAAGCGGTTCGCTTGGCTTCGGAATCATCTCGAAACGTCGACGGTTTCTCTGTTTGTTTTCTTTCTTTTTTAATAGAAGCTGTTTGATTATATTTCTCTGTTTGCTAATGATTTGCAATAGAATTTACACAGCTCCAGTTGCTTCGGTTCACAGAATAAAAAATGTCTGAACTAGCGTAATTATATGAACATCATTTACTATTTATGCAAATATTCTTTTTTGTGCGTGAATGTTATAAGCAAAAAAATCTGTGAAGTATTTCATTTCACCGAGGCTCAGATTATGCACGATGCAGACCTAATTAGGAATATATTGCCCAAGTGAAACTGGAATAATTAATTTTATTTTGCACTCATGCAAATGTTTCCGCTGCGATTCTACTCACCATAACAGCTTCCGGTGCGGAGGTTGCCAGTGGCCATTTTCCCCGAAGGTTATGGGCTTCTTGCTACGTTTTAGATGGCCTCTTTTGTTTCCGGTCCCATAGTATGGTAAAGTTGGACACGCTTTGACTTTTAGTGTAC
>NC_051413.1:12102088-12102188 GCF_015228065.2 Penaeus monodon
GGTATTCATAAACACATTTGATAATCTTTTTATGAGAATAAGACGCCGTTAACATCGTTGCTATTACGAACTATTACGAACGTTGCTACTGATACCACAG
>NC_051413.1:12103333-12103507 GCF_015228065.2 Penaeus monodon
CAGAGCTTTTATAGATTTTATTTTCCCGTCGAATCTAAGCTGATTATTGCATCTGAAGCTTCCTTTCGTCGACAAAAATTCATGATGAATCAAATATTTTGGATGGAAATTTATCAGGGATTTGAATTCACCAACTCAAAAGGGCGTGGATCCGTGAAAAATTGCATGGAAGTG
>NC_051413.1:12103766-12104155 GCF_015228065.2 Penaeus monodon
GTTTGCTTCTGAGCCGCATATCCAAAGCAACATCCCATCGACACGAGCCACGCGCATCGAAATCGTGCCCGTGGGAAGGAAGTCCGTGTCACAGAAGGGAGCGATGAAGGGGAAGAACAAAAACTCTAAGAGGGAATAGGGCAAAGGGGGGAAAAATGAAGAGAATATGACGAACATGACCAGATAAAGGAGGAGGAAGGGAAGGATGGATGAGGGGAAAGGGAGATGGAGAGACTGGACAACAAGGTAAGAGAGGAGAAGAATGGCAGGGAACAGCACCAGGCATAGGGAAGCTTGGAGAGCAAACACGGTAGGCTGTTTGGCATTGATTCAAATTATTTTTACGAACTGGTATGATTAAAAAGAAAAATAAGATTTATTTGAACAGA
>NC_051413.1:12104260-12104398 GCF_015228065.2 Penaeus monodon
CAGCGTTGCGCAGAAGAAATGAAAACTATTTCGAAATTAATAACGTTCTCTCTGCTATGATAGACGAGACATCACTATCTACATGGCATTCAGTTTATACGATATTCTGTACAGCCATGTATAAGCATAATTAATAAA
>NC_051413.1:12104599-12105798 GCF_015228065.2 Penaeus monodon
AAGAAAATATTTCATCAGTGACACAGATAAGCGAAAGCAAGTAATCACAAATAGATAATGCATATGCCAGGTATCATCACATTTGTCTGGAGAATATAAATGTTTATTGACTTTATTACATTAACACTGTCCTGTCTTTTACAATCTCTAATTACATAAATTGGAAATATACAATTTATGAGCAAAGGAAAAATGGACAATGGTTTTAAACTCCCTTGCATGTGTTTGTATGAATGTTCCTTGTAATGAAGGGAAGTATTGTTATGTGGATATTCTTCAGTAATAATGACAGCTTACATATATCTGATGTTTGCTTGGTTTTGATCAGAAGACTAGTTCACTGTATGCCTTGAAGGGAAAGAAAGTTTAATTATCACGGGAGAGTAAGAATACTGTGTGCTGTTCAACTGTCCATAACAAATCAGAAATGTGGACGATTCCCTGATGACATGTTGGCATCTTGATCACCGACTAACTGCAACCAATCAAGTCCAAAACATTTCTCGGCAGAATTAAACACATTTCTACGTCTGACAAAAGCTATTTCATTTTCTGAAGAACGTAACCACACTAATGTAGTAGTGCAAAACATGAAATGTCTACTCTAACTAAATTAGGTTTGCAGCCTTGTCCCAGCCCTCTTTTAATTAAATTTTCGAGCACTTTCTCTGTCATGCTAATTATACAGGTCTCTGTAATGGTATATTGTTACTTGTTCCAAGACTGACAGACCTGAATAACTGTGACGAGATGCGCAATAACGAAAAGTCCACTACAATAACCACCAATCCCAGTGCTATTGTCCCATTGTAAACTAGGCTTTCAGGATTGGCAGTTTTCTTCATACAACGGGTCTTGTCTATGTCTTTGAATAACATCCCCACCTCCTTTAAGCAGATGCCTTTTGTGTAGATATGTCATTCATTCTGAAATGAGAATACATGAAAGAGGAAATCGAGACAATCGGTTCCTCTGTCGGTTTCATCGGTTCCTTGGTTCAGTGATGGGGCAATTAGGGTAACGGTTCACTTTCTAGGATATCATGCACGCCTCAGGACATTTGCTTTGTGCGGAATTGCGTGGGTTAAGGTCTCATTACAAATTGATGGTTCTTCTCCTTTGTTTTCTGCATGTGTTTGGCTTCATTTTTACCATCTTTTCTTCTATGCTCTACCGTGCTCGTTGTAGATTCCTTTGTA
>NC_051413.1:12106417-12106610 GCF_015228065.2 Penaeus monodon
ATAATTTCCTTTCTTCTCTTCTTCTATTTTCCAATCAGGAATTTTATCCTTCTCAATTTTCTGACTTTAGTTTCCCTCCTTTTATCCTCATTTCTCCTTGCTTCTCCTTTTTTCCCTATATCGCTTATTTTGGTTTTGAAGCAGAAAAGGTATGAAAGAAAGTATCTTCACAATATAAGATACATAGATTTTT
>NC_051413.1:12106929-12107204 GCF_015228065.2 Penaeus monodon
GGCAGAAGGACAATGGCAGGAACAAACCTGAACAAGCCATTAACACAAATTAAAGATCAACAAGGTATTTTAACCAATAGTGCAGAATCAACAAAGGCAAATCCAGACCACTTGTTACTGTCTTATTTTAAATCCCTTAAGAGGGTTTAGTGTCAAGTGGCTTCATTAGTCGTGAAATCTTCAGCTGATGCCTTTATCCCACGTCATTACCAAACTCTTTGAGATAATTGGATACTAAGAGTTTGCATTCCGTCTATAAAGTTCTGTTGGGAAGG
>NC_051413.1:12107532-12107844 GCF_015228065.2 Penaeus monodon
AACAGTTACATTGGTTTGCACATAGTACACAATTTTATATAAGAGTAGACAGTATATAGATGAATAGAAAAATGAACAAATATAGACACAGATGTAAGCAAATAAAAAATAAATTGATAAATAGATCATGTTGATGTAATAGACAGCCATGATAAGCAAATCACGATAATGCCAAAGACCTACTGACCTTCTTGAATGAAAAAACAGGTTGATGAATAGAGAAACGCATTGATTTTCTGCCATGGAGTTTCCTGGTGAGCGACAGAGTTAGTGGTTCGTTTCATTACCGTAGGCATAGGGATACTTTGTGGA
>NC_051413.1:12108299-12108958 GCF_015228065.2 Penaeus monodon
TTTATGCTAAATGCATCGGGAGCTGATAGTGGAAACGTGTCACACAGAGGGAGGTTATCTATATGGAAATTGTAAACAAGGATAAAACATAAATGGTTCGTTTAATTTCACTGAACAGCATTTCCCCTGATACTGTGTTAGATAAAAAAGAAGAAAATATTTGTAATTATCAGCATATATGTTAAAAACAAAAATATAGTTATATTACTAAATGCATTTTTAAAAAATAATTATTTGCTTCCTTTATATCAAGCCACTGATTATTATTAGAAAATTTCAGATCTGTATAAATATTAACCCTACGGCAATATCAATCACCAGTCACAAAAAGAAAAAAAATGCGGAAAAAAAATCACCGATTGTTTTTTGCTTTAATAAGACCACATCCTCCCCGTCGCGAAAAGAGGTGAGTAAACACCGTAGACTTTTCCCTTTCCCGATTCCGTCCGCGGTTTGCAGAACAGGTGGAGAGATTCCCAGAAGTTTGATCCGGCTTCGAGAGCTATTCATGAAAGAACTAACAGCGAGGGGACCCTGAGAGAACCCTGCGGGAGCCGAGGGGGACTTGAGGGGACTTGAGGGGACTTAGCCAACCCTGCCTGCATCGCCCTGAGGAGAGAGAATGTCAGTAAGAGCGGAGTGTGTGCTCACGCTTGCTC
>NC_051413.1:12108985-12109554 GCF_015228065.2 Penaeus monodon
TACTCCAGGCTGCTATCTTTAACTTCTGGCCTTAATTGGCTGGAAATCATCATGTCTGAAGACTCTCCGACTTTCTACTCAAGTCTGTTTTTCTGCCACTATTTGTTCTGTATTTTTATCATTAATATGCTCTTCATTCACTCATTTTATTTCGCCATGATTATTAATATTTGGTTTCAACTCAAGTCTGTTTTCTTGCCGTTTATATCATTATTTTCATTTTCATTCACTCATTCTATTTCGTCAAGAATATTATTTTTGCCATTTCTTGTTCTGCATTTCTACATTTCTATTATTTTCGCTCACGCATTTCATTTCATGATTATTACTTGACTTCTACTCATGTCTATCTTTGTGTCACTATATTTTTATTATTATCAGGCTTTTCATTTAATTTCGTCATGGTAATTATTGTTCAGTGAGGACGAGGGTCGGATGGTCGAGTGCAATGAAAAGGAAGATAATGTAGTTAGTTTTGGAAGAAACGTGGTTAACATTTTATTGTATTATAATAACTGCATATTTTTTTCCATACTGATTGTTACATGACAACAGTATTCCGTTGCAAG
>NC_051413.1:12110704-12111155 GCF_015228065.2 Penaeus monodon
TTTGTGAGAACAACAGAGAGAAAATAAAAGCCGCATTATAATGTAAGACATACGTGATAAATTTCCAAATATAGTATGGTTTAAAGATTAAAAGTAGAGAAAAATATGAAATGCTTTTATGCATCGAGTAGTTGACAAATACAGGTGAAAAACAATTATAATAAAAAGCGATACGTATTATTACATGTTTATCATTAAGCTTATTTTCCTTCCAATGACTCTTTCTCTGCCTTTATGTCAACACAACAGCGAGTTTTGTCTTTCAGGGGAGAAAAGTAAAAAATAATACAATTTAATAGTGTCAATAGAAAGTTAAACACGAAGATTACAGCACGACCTAGGTGATATATGCAAGGGTTGATTCAGTGTCACGAAGGTAAAAGGAGATTAGAAAACAGAATTCATTATTTTTTCATTATTTTGTTTTGAGAGATCTAAGGGATCTTAAATC
>NC_051413.1:12112602-12113882 GCF_015228065.2 Penaeus monodon
TGCTTTGGGTTTTGTCTACTGTTAACCTGTAGCTTCAAGTATTTCCCTAAACTAGGAAAATTTCGCTGCTCCTGAGAGCACCGGAAGTGCATGCGTGTGTAAATCTGCCTGACATGAATGCAAGAGTGTCCCTGTAAATCTTCGGGTTTTGTTTGACGTTCCTGTCCTTTGTTCCCGCTGAAATGCGTGATTACGTATGCACACTTCGCTGAGAGGAACCAGGCTTAACTATGCTTGTGAGAGCTTGAACTTGCATTTGCCTGTGCTTTGATGACGGGCCCGCTTTGCATCCCTGTCTGGTTCCACCTGAGGGAAATCCTCATTATCTGGGAGCAACTGTGCAAGCTCTGGCATATCTTGGACGGATACGAAGCAAGCATTTTGGTTCCTTGGCTGCCTCTGGGCTCTTTCGGGATAACACAATTAATATGCACTTCCCTTTGTCTCTGTACCCATAACTCCTTAGATGATCTAACTGCCTCTCGGTTTGTTTTCACTAATTTTCCGCAAGTTTCTCTCTCTGCTTTCCTTTCTTATATTTGTTGTTTAAATTTATTAGATCTCGTGTAAGTTTCAGTCTGCATCCACGCGCATATCTGCATGATTTCGTTTCCTTTCGTAGCAAATTTAGTTGTAAATATTGATATGGTCTTCCACTTGTGTTCTTGTTGTGTCTTTTGCCTATACACTTATGTTAATACAATGGAGTAATTCAGCTTGGTTTGAGTTACCATTGCTAATACGACATGTACATTGTCTCTGAGATGTTAATATAGATAAAATACGGCCACTGATGTCTCGTGGTCAATCAATCATGAACTTGGCCTAGAAATAGGAATAAGAACAATACATTATAATGGTCCAGTTTATAAAACAAAGCTAAGAACCGACATACAGAAACAGAAAAAAATGAAACTGCATGAATGTCAATAAAAAGGAGAGAAAAATGCAACGGACAGTTAAAAATACGACTTTTTTGCCCCATACGAAATGAGTAAATTTCTGAAAACTTTCGCAGCACACGGAAGCAGCAGCTGGGTTGCGAGGCAGAAGTTGGATGGATATGAAACGAGACGCGTCTGTCACTGTTATCCACTCAGCTTTAATCACGTTAGCCTGTCTGGACTGGCCGCTCACGCACCTAGGAAACTCTACGGAGATACGACGAAGATTTCAATACCCCTTTGTATGTAAATGGCAGGAATTACCTTGGTCGCCTTTGCACATTTGCATTAATTATGATATGCATAATATATGTCCGTTTAGTGTGCGTGTCTTGC
>NC_051413.1:12113981-12114130 GCF_015228065.2 Penaeus monodon
GATATATGTGTGGATAATTGGAGAGATAGATATAAACAAACAGATAGTCTAACATTGTATAATTAAATCTTATTTGACAAATGCCGGGTTAAACCCCGCCCACTAGCGCACTTATAGCGCACAGACTGACAGGTGTGCCAGATGGGGAA
>NC_051413.1:12114724-12114848 GCF_015228065.2 Penaeus monodon
AGGGATGGGAGTATCATACTATGTAATATTCAGAAATACCAACCACCTCTCAACTTGAAATTAAATTGTACTCCATCTATAAATCTACAGCAGTGAACCTCAACACAGAGGTCTTACACATACA
>NC_051413.1:12114876-12115265 GCF_015228065.2 Penaeus monodon
AGAGATGGGAACCTCATTCTGGATACAACGAGACCCTTACAAGAATCTGATTCAATAACCGAGAGAAAATGTTCCCCAAGAAATAGTCTAATTTCGGGTAACTGCAGAATGATATTGAACACCATAGCTAGTGTAGAAGTACCCTTGAACACTGACCACCTGGTACTGTGCTGCCCAATAGCAAGAGTACCCGGAGGCAATAGGACCATAAGCGAGGCAGGAGAAGCCTTTCATAACATCGGATATGGACATCCTGTGGTGATGTATCCATACAGTTCTACTACTATATATACTGCCTCGAGAGGGGTAGGATATATTTCGGTTTAGAATGTATTTCGATGCAAAGATTGCAGTTGACATGAGAAATATTAACATGTCCTTTTGATTCA
>NC_051413.1:12115894-12116558 GCF_015228065.2 Penaeus monodon
CGTTGAAATTACGTATTAAGGAGCACGTAAAGTAAACATTACATAATCCTATTGATATGGTCGAGTAATATATACAGGAACCGAGGAAACCTGGGCTTGTTATATAAAGGTTGTTGAGTTTATATTTCATAGGTTGTAAATATTTACATCAAAACAAAGGTATTCATGAAACGAAAATAATTTCGCTTGGTTTGTTCGTTCTTTTAGAAGTAGATGTTCTTGTGGGCCTTTTTAAGACTTGTAGTAACTTGCAACAACTTCTAAATTGATTTCCAGGGGCTGATGGAAGTAAATGTAGAAGAAATAAGTAATTACAACTAATTTCTTAAAGCAAGAAATGTAAATTATTTTTCGATTTTTATCTTCATCCGATGGATTAAATGTATAAACCGGAATTCTTCATTACCTTTTGAGTTTACGTAGTTAATTACTTTAAATA
Organism: Penaeus monodon; assembly: GCF_015228065.2. Lineage (NCBI taxonomy): Eukaryota > Metazoa > Arthropoda > Malacostraca > Decapoda > Penaeidae > Penaeus > Penaeus monodon. Next base: position 12,116,334 of record NC_051413.1, read on the forward strand.
ATTGATCTCACTTCTGGAGGCTATTCCATACCTTTGATCTTTATTACGTTATAAAACTGGGACAATAGTGCTAAATGACTTGGGACTGCTACTGGGACCATTTACGTTTCGTAGACTTACAATGCAGAAATGTATTGTCTTCATCCATTAAATAAGTTAAGGTGAATGAATGTTTTATTTGTGTGATCATTAGTAGTTTATTGTTATTTTTACTTACTCCTTTTT
>NC_051413.1:12116804-12117872 GCF_015228065.2 Penaeus monodon
CTGCATCTTTTTCTTTTTTTGAGATTTAAAGAGAGGCTGTTAGTACATCGAGAACTTGATACGAAAAAACACTTGCATCTTAAAGCAGTTTTCAACGCGTTGACAGCAGGCAGGTATTATTAAGGGAAATGTAGACAGACTCCTTTACACTTTGATGAACGATTGTAATAATTATTCTTAAAGTAGATACTCTTCCTAAAGTAGCTAGTCTTCCTTATCGTATATAGTTTTCTTTAAGTAGCTAGTAGATAAATCTTCCTTAAAAGAAATAGCCTTTTAATTAAGTAGATAGTTTTCCTTGAAGTAGATAGCATTCCTTAAGTAAATAGACTTCCTTAAAGTAGTTTTCCTCAAAATAGATAGCCTTCTCGAAAGTAGATACTTTTCCTAAAGTAGGAGGTCTTTCTAAAAGTTTGATGGATGGGAAGAGGGATTATATCAGTCTACCAGCTTGGACAACGGTCGATCGGTAGATGATGATGGTGGCAGCTGCCCATTTCCCACCGTTGGCAGAGGATGGTGTTGTTAGCTTGGTTCTTTTCAAGCTGGGAAATTACGTTCAATAATGGCTTTGGAGAGATTGTCTTTGTATATGATTTGCTTCCATGGTAGATAGTAAGAGATATTTTATTATCATCGCATCAGAAATTGCAGTTACTTAGAATAATGATAATAACTAAGTTATTATCATTTAATGTTCTTATAATGATACCTTTATCTATATCATCCTTTAAATAGCGTTTTTATCGTCATTTTCATTTCGACTTATAGAATTGTCATTAACATTATCAGTAAAACAATAGTTGATTATCAAATACACGGATGCGAGCGATTAGGCCCGTTTTCTATGCAACGCCTTAGATCACTTTTTTGTATAGCGGGAATAAGGTCTAGAATCCAATGATATCCAATCACATTTTCGACCACACATTATTGGATGAAGAATAGAATAATAAAACTACTATAACAAGGCTGTTTGGGGAAGCCTAAAGGACAATAATCCATTATTAAATTAGAAGTGATCGTTTTTCGCCCACGATGGTAATCCATTTTGCTGTTATTGTAGCA
>NC_051413.1:12117966-12118237 GCF_015228065.2 Penaeus monodon
TCTGAATGATTCGTTCCCTTCTGAGAACTACTTTTTCAACAACAGTAGGTTTTATATTAGAAACAGCAATTATGTCGGTTTTTATGAAACTATTATTATTAAGGATAATGTTACTGTGTAACCATTAGAAAATGTATTGTTGTATATCGCAAATAACGTAAACAATAAGTATAAATCATATTCTGTAATGACGTATATCCAAAGTTACAGGATGTTGAGAAATGATGCTTCTATAATGTATGAAGTTATTGCTGCACAAACGCACACACGC
>NC_051413.1:12118254-12118687 GCF_015228065.2 Penaeus monodon
TGGTATCGATGATATTATAATGATGCTATAGATAACTATAGTAAAGTTAATAACTAACATTCTGATTATAACACATCAATCTGAAAAGGAAACGATACAGAAGTACTCACTGAAAAACATGATGGATTCAGCTGTATCAATATAAGGCTTAGATTACAGCTGAATATCCATTACCTTGATTATGATGGTGATGGCAATTTTCATGATGAATGTGGTCATTAAGCCACTAATGATGATAGCACACCATTATCTGTAGCCATTAGCTGTTATTTTTTTTAGGCTTCGGGAAATATGAGGAGGAAGTCTGCAATGCACTCACTGTGGGGGGAAGGGTGAATAGTGGAATGGCTGGGCTGTAATGGAGGTGGTGGTGTATCTCAGTGGTGATGGTAGCTTTGTATATGGACTTGGAAGCAATGGTATAGGAAGTAGC
>NC_051413.1:12120713-12121039 GCF_015228065.2 Penaeus monodon
CACGCGTGTGTGTGTGTGTGTGTGTGACTTTATATATAAAAGCGTTTGTGTGTGTATGTACATCTGATACACCTCGACAGACTAAGGCTTGGGTGTATACGTGTTTGAAGTAATGACGTCATAGACAAGGTATCATTCAGGCCTCGGGGGTGGGGGTCAGGGGGCGGAGTGTGACATCATGCTTACGGTTTGTTTCGAAGCCGGATTTTTCCCTGCTGCCGGGAGGTAAATCACCCCCACGCATCCATACACACAACGCGTACATGCAGTTTACACCCAAACCTGACAACCAAACCATTACAGCAACTCACTAATTGAAGCAAACA
>NC_051413.1:12121091-12121321 GCF_015228065.2 Penaeus monodon
GAGAATGTGGTAAAGAAATCAGTCACAGCACTAGAATTATTTCGAAGCAGACCTTCGACCGAACCGTCGCCTCCCGAAGGAACTTGTGAGGGCGCAGGAACAAAGGCGAGGCCACAACTTACCGTATTAGTGCTCTTGCAGGAGTTGTCAGGGAGAGGAAAATGTTTGCAGCCAAGTTTGCACCCGAGGGTTTAAACATGTGGGCCCGCGATATGGTAGATGCCTGGACT
>NC_051413.1:12121624-12121895 GCF_015228065.2 Penaeus monodon
AATCTTAAATAGAACATGAAAACACTTTTTCATGACATAAAGTTGCTCTTTTCATGGCGTTAGAGAAACAAATCCCGATAAAAAGGTAAAGAATCAATGAATATCGGAAATGAAATTAAAAGCCAATATAGACAAATAGCCAAGATCCTTTTCCAGCCCAATCGCAGTTACGGAAAGTAAATGTATACAGATCATTGTCCAACTACAATCCAATATGCTAAATTGATAACTATTTCTCTTTCCAGATAAAGGTAAATAATGTTATGATCTT
>NC_051413.1:12122338-12122776 GCF_015228065.2 Penaeus monodon
AAATATTCTTTAATTCCTTCTTCATGTTCAAACTTATGTGTCAAAGGTAGAGTGATTTAAGTGGCACAGGTTGGCTATATTTCTTGCTCGTGAAACTCCTTAATATTTTATATATCTTACTTGGGGTTATGGACTTTGACTGCACTTTTCGCGTAAGAAATGTAAAAAATATATATATATGATAAGATGAAATATTTCAAAACCTAGGTACATTTCATAACTTCATCTGGTTTGAAATATATTACAGACGTAAAGCTACTTTAGGATAATAAAGATTACTAATTCATGTCCTATATTTTTCTTGTAAAGTACGAAATATTTTTCCCTGTTATAGTGGATAAGATTACTGGTCGTTAGCGAAGGAATATGCTGCCCTATGTGACATACGCTTTCAGTTTCTGTGATATTTTAGACAGCTTGTATCAAAGAACCCACACG
>NC_051413.1:12123536-12124134 GCF_015228065.2 Penaeus monodon
TACAGTCGGTCTGTTCTTTTTGTCGCTCTTGCTCCCAGGCGCTGGCGAAGGAAAATGTCCGCTTCGCATGTTAACACAGATCTCGCAAAAGGACTGGAGTCGCTTTTCCCTTTTTTATTCTGCGTCAGTCGTTCCAAGTCATAAGTAAAGGTATTTGGTGGCAGCTCCAAGGTACTTTGTGCCGTAGAATTATTAACTTACGCATGTTTATGTGCAGTGCAGTACACCAGAACACGCGAATACACACATTTACATTACATAGATATTTTCCACTAGGCTACATTTTCTTCTACAACAAAATCAGTCATGAAATAAGAGAGGTAACACTCATATAAAACGATACTAATGCGTACACAAACAGAGTCACAAACATAAGTACAAGAAATATATATAATTTGGTGTTTGCTCTTTCTATACAATAATAGTAAAACGAAACGAATAATCTTTAATATACATAGCAAAGAAATTGTAAGTATTATTTCTTCGTACCATAAGTTCCATGAAGAAAGACAAATCTTTCGGGACATTTTCACATAAAAAGAAGTGTCGGGTTCTGATACCTTATACAGAGAAAACGCTGACAAACAAAGGAAGTGTG
>NC_051413.1:12124692-12125721 GCF_015228065.2 Penaeus monodon
GCACGTAGATGATTAACAAACCAGGAAAGATATCGCGGTTAAATACACCATCTCAAGTGCACATCCGGTAGGCCTACGCTCTCCCTTGCGGCGTCGCTTCCGTGTCCATGCAGATTATAATTACAAAAGCATAACGCAGCGAGGGAAATAAAATCAATAGACACCGATGAAATATACTTACAGATTAATTTACAGCACATTGGTTCCGGCAAAGAAAACGAATCCTCATTATATATATTTTTAAAAAGTATTCTCATTTTTACATCCTCATTCCCTCTCCCTCGCGCTTGCTTCCGTGTCCGTCTCAACCTATTTTTCCGAAGTGAATATGTGTCGTGTTTGTGAAGACGAAGACTAATGCCTTGTTTGCATGTCACACACTTCTAAACAAAACAAAATTATGTTTTCTTGGCTCAAAAAAAGAACAAAAAACATACCTAATCAAGGGAGAATTATACGAGGTATATTAGTGACATTTATTGCTTTGAAAAATACGAAGCAGCGGAGACCAAATCAGTCGGACTTGATTCATCATGATGAATAATGAAATAACCTCTTTTATGGGTCTAAAGAACATGCAAATTAGATCACAGATTGATGATAAGATAGCGGTGTCTTCCTTGATGTTGCTAATAAGGAAAATTCTGAAATAATTTGCCAGCAGGATGAAAACTAATGTCAAGTTAAACGAATACACTTATTCGTTATAAGTGTCAGATTTTCTTTTTTCTTTTTCTCTTTTATGAAAATGTGATTAGTCGGTTGCAAGTAAAAAAAAAAATAGTTATGGCTTAATATTTCTCTTTTTTCTTGTTCTTTTTTTAACGAGAGAGGAAAAAAAATATATGCTTTGGCATTTTATCTTTATAGAAGTTTTCTTTTATTATTTTCTTATTTCCTCTATGGGTTTAATGAACATGGTAATTAGATTAGAGATTGGTGATAAGATAGCAGTGTCTTCCCTGATGTTTTTAACAAGAAAAAAACAGAATTAATAGCTACATGAATCCAGGAATTTTGGGAAAATAA
>NC_051413.1:12125896-12126039 GCF_015228065.2 Penaeus monodon
AAAAAACGAGAATGCAACCGAAATTTTACATATCTGGGCAAATACATGATTAACTTTTTTGTTTTTTGCTAAAAAGTATTCAGATGCGACAATTAGAGTTGTATGGAAGATTACCTAATGGTGTTTAGGTGGTGTTTTTTCAC
>NC_051413.1:12126191-12126823 GCF_015228065.2 Penaeus monodon
TTCTATTCGTGTAGCCTTCAATTTCTGTTTCTTTCTGCTGGCAAATTATTCGGGGATTTTCCTTATCACTAGCATCAGGGAAGACACCGCTATCTTATCATCAATCTGTGATCTAATTTGCATGTTCTTTAGACCCATAAAAGAGGATGTTCCATTATTCCTTATGATGAATCAAGACCGATTGATTTGGTCTCCGCTGCTTCGTATTTTTCAAAGCAATAAATGTCACTAATATACCTCGTATAATTCTCCCTTGATTAGGTATGTTTTTTGTTCTTTTTTGAGCCAAGAAAACATAATTTTGGTTTGTTTAGAAGTGTGTGACATGCAAACAAGGCATTAGTCTTCGTCTTCACAAACACGACACATATTCACTTCGTAAAAATAGGTTGAGACGGACACGGAAGCAAGCGCGAGGGAGAGGGAATGGGGGATGTAAAAATGAGAATACTTTTCAAAATATATATAATGAGGATTCGTTTTCTTTGCCGTAACCGATGTGCTGTAAATTAATCTGTAAGTATGTTTAATCGATGCCTGTTGATTTTATTTCCCTCGCTGCGTTATGCTTCTGTAATTATAATTTGCATATATCTAATTTCATGCGCATTATGTCAGTAATATCATCATAG
>NC_051413.1:12126911-12127283 GCF_015228065.2 Penaeus monodon
CTATACAGTATGAACAAAAACTCAAATGACAAGAAGTAAATGGATAGGAAGGGACTAACGCAAACAAAAAAAAAACACTCGAGGAGAGCCAACAGGACGCCAAGAGACTAAAGCCAATCCCTCTCCCGCCGCCGTTGTTTTTCCATATCAATCCATACGTCGGCTCCGGGATACATTAGTGTGAAATGACACCACCAGATGGCACCCGAGTCCTTACGGAGCGTGTGGCGAGCCGACACATGCGTCCATAAACACCAGACGTTTGTGAGTGTCCGCTAATGATGAAAGAATGACTGCTTTTATGACAGGACATTCCTTACGCACAGCATATGGGCACCGAATATAATAATGTGAGAATGGAATCGTCTGTAC
>NC_051413.1:12127355-12127770 GCF_015228065.2 Penaeus monodon
ACTTACGCATACGGGTGCTTGTACGTTTATGTGTGTTTGAACCTGTGTGCATGAGCGCGTCCGTGTGTAAGTATGAATTCGACACCCCATGTTTTTGTTTATGTATTTCAGTGCCGGTGCGCCACTGCCATCAGAACCCTGCGGTCAGGGAGGCAAAGAAACTGTTTATGCGTGTTCCAATGTGCTGCAGCAGACATAAACATGCGCGGGTTAATAATTCAAAACACCACCGACCACCGAATGCCCTAATTTATGGATCCGGACGACTGCCACCAAATAAAAAGCGGGAAGGCGACACGGATTCAGCTTTGAGAGCCGAGGTCGCCTTGACATGCGAATCGGACATTTCCTTTCGGCCGAAGGAAAGGAACAGAGGGACTGACTCGGGTCCCTGTGCTTAGAGCGGCGGCGGAGG
>NC_051413.1:12128237-12128447 GCF_015228065.2 Penaeus monodon
GTAACCATAAGCAATAAAAAAATAGATGATCACGGAGTATTTGTAACTAGATAAAAACCTTGCTATGTTCATCAAACGGAAAGGACTCTGGTAATATCATTATTTAATATTTCAGGAAGGCCTTTTACCTACTACAAAGGGTGGCTCGTAGATCGTAGTTGTGTTTGTACTTCTGTCTGATTGACTTACAGACGAGAGGAGCGCAGGTTA
>NC_051413.1:12128995-12129187 GCF_015228065.2 Penaeus monodon
GAAATGTTGAAGTGGCAGCCAATTCGATTATGTACGATGGAACTTCACAGAAAAAAACGATATAATAGAGGTTATCAAAGGCTGCTAACATTTCCCGGAAGTGAACAGCAAAAGTTAAGGCAAATTGTAGGGTAAAGCGCAGGAGAGAATGAAAGAGAAAATAGTAAGCTATGGAATAAGAGGGAAGAAAAG
>NC_051413.1:12129492-12129773 GCF_015228065.2 Penaeus monodon
TTTACTGACTATGTTGTTTACCCTTATATTCTGCAGTGGAATGTGTCGATAGAAATACGTTTCATAGAAGCAGGGCATAATTTGCTTCACGTTTTTGTTTTATCGTCATCTTGAGAGTTCATAGTTCATGAAAATATTGAATGATATGATGTGACTCCGGAATTCTGAGTGTTGACAATGACAGTTTTCACATCTCTTTACAATTTCTAAAATTTAGTTAATTTCTAAAAATAAATGTATATAACTACACGCAAGAATTGCCCTTAGGACGGGTTTCCTGC
>NC_051413.1:12130117-12130282 GCF_015228065.2 Penaeus monodon
TTTGGAATCATTCACATAGGGGATGTATCAAATAATAAATTGTACACGAATTTGCGTCGTTTTTCTAGTCATCAGAAAAAATTGGTCATGTGAAAAAAAAAATTACTTTACGTTAATACTTTGTTATAATATCATAAATGGAGGGTTGTAGTTAAGATAAATATG
>NC_051413.1:12130468-12130644 GCF_015228065.2 Penaeus monodon
ATGAATTAGTGAAATCACGCTTGAAGCTTTGATACAAAAGGGGGGGGGGGTATAATGACAAAAAAATAAATGCAACATGTGTGTGTGTAAGATCTTGTAGGTAAATGTTCTGAATAGTAATTGTATTGTTTATATGATATTATGGAGACCGATTGACTGTCAGACTTAGAACAAGC
>NC_051413.1:12130700-12131009 GCF_015228065.2 Penaeus monodon
AATTTATGATTATGAAATGATGTGGTCGTTTGTCTTACTTAATTTGAATCTGACTGCTGTTGATATTTCTCGAAATGGGAGATTTTGTATTTATATTTAATTTTACTATAGGTTTAACTGGTTCCTAAGTTCGTTATCCCAAAGTTTATGATCACTTCATTTGTATATGCATTTATATAGATTTTAATTTATGACACCATTTAGTTATGATGAATATTAATTGCAGGTTGAACCGTATTAATCATGCAACTCAGTGAGTCTTTGGAAAGTGGATGATATTAAGCGTTGATTAAATTACATAATGTTAGA
>NC_051413.1:12131164-12131373 GCF_015228065.2 Penaeus monodon
TTATGACTTCAGCAAGAAAGACATAAAACGAACGATTTACGATGCGATAAAAGCATAAGCGATCACTCCCGAAGCAATGCAGACGTGACAGAAGAGAAACCCGTCTTGTTTTAGTGCTTTTCAATGACTAACTTCGCTGAATCTAATAGCGCACTTGACCCGGAGGCAGTCGTGGGAAAAGTGGGAATACTGTGTGTGTTGTGGCGTTG
>NC_051413.1:12132061-12132423 GCF_015228065.2 Penaeus monodon
ACTACTGTTAATGTTAATGTAACAGTACAGAACATACGTACAACCTTTTTAACCTGACGCCTGTGTAAGTGCAACAAAATCGTGAGTGTAAGAGTATGTGTACGCATGTGTGTGACTTAGACACACACGCACATGTACACCAAAGAAGCCACGTCCTAAAATTCACAATGAACATTATAAAGCTAAGAATATCAAATTAACAATGTATTTTTCTAACGTCCGAAATTAAAATTCCAAATGCAAATGTTCCCTGACTTTAGAATTAATTTCATCGCATCCTTTCTTTAGGCTCGAGTGTTTCTTTTATTAAATAAGTTTTCCCAAAATGCAAAGGTGAATGTGCGCCAAAAGTTTCAATGCGT
>NC_051413.1:12132757-12133471 GCF_015228065.2 Penaeus monodon
TGGATGAATGGAAACAGCGAAATATAGATACAATTAAGTAATCAAAGAGGGGGAAATGAAATAGAGACGGAGAGATTTACATAGATAAACAGTGAACGAAGGAAATGACGGGAAAGGAGAAGACAAAATCGAGACAGCGCAGGAAATATTAATACCCCGACACCTAACATTTGATTCACAGCGTGTTGTTAACACCCACAAGTATTATTCTTCAACTATATCTGTAATTACGCCGTTATCACCATGCTGCTCCGCGGTACAGAAGCCATTCCATTAACATTTTTTTTCAATAGGACGCAAGATAATAAAGAAAGAGAGAAAAAAAATGCCCGGTATTCAAGGTCTTTCTTCCACATTTTTTTTTTTCTTTAACGAGGCGAGATGAGACCCCCTCATGAATATGGTAATGTGTAGCAAGAGGCATTCACTCACCGTTATCATAGCGGGGCGAAAGTTGCGTGCATATTGCAGTGGTGCAACCCTTAACCCCCCCCCCCCCTCCCTCTCTATACACTCTTCAAAACTCTCCTCGCTATTGCCCCCTCTCTGCCCCCATCCCCCACCCCACTACACACCCTTCAAAAATGTTTCCACATTTCCCTCATCCCTGCCCCCCCCCTCTCCCCGCCCTATTTCTGTCTCTTCATTGCTCGTCCAATTAACATGTGACTTATGCGGTTATTTCTAAGTATTTGGTTTTAGTTATAGATGGTC
>NC_051413.1:12133759-12133830 GCF_015228065.2 Penaeus monodon
AAGATAATAATGTTGATGATGAAACCAGTAAAAGCTATGATAATTCTTCTTTTGATATCTTATTGTTCTTG
>NC_051413.1:12134035-12134178 GCF_015228065.2 Penaeus monodon
GAGCACGCAAAAAGCAGTAATGACAGTTAAAGCACAAATAAAGAGAACTTTCTCTGCCAGTACTCCGAGTTAAGGGAAAAGGGCAATTACCATGAACTTACTTTTATGGGTTAATATAGTGTAAGGGGTTTCCGTACAGGAAT
>NC_051413.1:12134219-12134390 GCF_015228065.2 Penaeus monodon
ACCATTTCATTTCTTTACTTGCTTGTTTATAATTTGTTTTCATCATAGTGAGGGACCGTTTTGTCCTCTTGGTTGTATTAATTGTTATAGCAGTTGTTGCAAATAATTTTTATTTCTACGTTTGCTATGGCATTGACGGTTTTCTGGGTAGTACTCATAATGAGGCTATCA
>NC_051413.1:12134637-12135037 GCF_015228065.2 Penaeus monodon
CATACGAGTCTAAACATACGACCATTCTAACACCCATGCAACCTACACAAAGACACACATACGCGCATATTTACGCGTGTGTATAAAAAGGAGTACTGACCACTAATCAGAAACTCAGAAATCAAAATCCAACCCTAATGAACAAATAATCCCCGTTAATCATTTCCTGAAAATGCGATCCCCGTCAGCGTATAAAGTATTCAACACCACCTTATCCCCATGGCGGCAACGAAACCCGAACCCTTTCCACCGAAAACGAACTCTATTAAAGGCATTCCAGGAGGTTATAAATTCAGGGGTAATTGGACGCTTATATTTAGTTCGAAATCGTCCCTCTGGCTTTGGCTTCGTGTATGACTGTCGGCGAGGAAAAGGGAATTTGTGAAATCCGTTACTTTTT
>NC_051413.1:12135326-12135552 GCF_015228065.2 Penaeus monodon
CACGAGAAAGGCTAAAAGCAGAGAGAGAAATTACAAAAACAGAGCATCAGATGACAAAGAAAATGAGCGAGAGAATATTATAATGCAATGGAGGTTAATGAAAGAAAACGGAAATTAAGGGAAGCACTTGCGAAAAAGAAGAAGGAATATTAGCAGAAAAAAAAGACTTAACGACACGAAGAGATTTTTATTTTCTTTTTTAGTTAAAAAGAAAGGGAGGGAAGTG
>NC_051413.1:12136177-12136448 GCF_015228065.2 Penaeus monodon
TACACTGGCGGGCAGAAACAGAATGTATATATATATGAAATAACAAAAGAAAAATATAGATTGCAAGTATCAAGTAATAAAACATACACAAGAAAAATATAATGAAAAAAGCGTAATAATTTTCAAGCAAAGTTTATGCTATTTAATGTTTTAGGATTTTTAAGCTAATGATTTATGCAACATCGAACGATGAACCACTCGTGAAACGAATGGTTCATCGTTTACTTGAGATTGTGACACCGAAATAATTGGATGTTAAGTGTAAAAATGT
>NC_051413.1:12137086-12137201 GCF_015228065.2 Penaeus monodon
ACATTTTTACACTTAACATCCAATTATTTCGGTGTCACATTCTCAAGTAATCCTCAATTTTTTTGTCTCTCTCTCTCACGTTTCACGAGTGGTTCATCGTTCGATGTTGCATAAA
>NC_051413.1:12137931-12138526 GCF_015228065.2 Penaeus monodon
ACACAACAAAACATTATTAAATTCATATCAGATAATTTACTAGAATAAACGCAATATACAGTAAGAAACATTTCCTGAAAACACAAGGGAAGGACATAAAGAATATATCAAAAACAAAGCTGTACTAACACATTAAAACATAAAGATATCATAATGCTGATATATATAGGAAATGCAAGAAAATAATAATAGTAAGTTCCTAACTAAAATTTACACAGATACAACTAAAACAATGGTATAGCAATAAAATTATCAGTCACAGTAAATCACACACATTAATACATAAAGGAAGAAATCCAGTAATAATATAACTAAGCTTGACGACATTTTAAAAAATGAACACATCAAAACACTACAGAACATTAAACGGATATTAATTAAATATCAACAGTATCTCAAGAACACGTGTGAATATCGCTGTCATCCATTACTTGCTGCAGGGTGTGAATCTTATCTGTGTTCGCATGTGGCGAGTTCTGGGACAGTCCTGAGAAACGTGCAATTCTGTTGGAATCGCCCGCAAGAACACAGCCTCTCCTCTGCGGGCACGTGACCTATACCTAATTGAGTCCACTTCCCTGCCCCACGGTTACCT
>NC_051413.1:12138715-12138779 GCF_015228065.2 Penaeus monodon
TTCCTTGTTCTTAGCTGGAGAAAAGCTCCTGTAATGTTAACTGATTTGTTGACATGTAGCAGTG
>NC_051413.1:12138809-12138896 GCF_015228065.2 Penaeus monodon
ACTCCTATTGTTCATAAAATGAGGAAAAAGATTAAAGATTTTTTTTTTGTGGAGGATGACGTGTAGCACTCTTTACATGTGTATCCA
>NC_051413.1:12138946-12139217 GCF_015228065.2 Penaeus monodon
TTATAAAGGCCTTCTATATTAACAGAGGAACGAGTATATACATCTCCATTCCTTATTATTATAGCATTGTTGTTTCTTTAACTGCTATCTTTGAAGCATTTTTATGAATAATCATTATTGCTGTTACAAAATTGTAGGCATCGTTATCATTTCAAGTAATAATATACTTTTATTATCATCGTTCTAAATTCGTTTTCTTAATCTTTATTGAAACTTTTTTTTTATCCCCTTTTATCGTTTATAGACTTATTAGTTACATTTTATTGTTACT
>NC_051413.1:12140918-12141089 GCF_015228065.2 Penaeus monodon
GATGTTATTGTAATTCTCTTTGTAAAGACGTAACAAGCACATTCAGACAGCCTCAGCGCGCTTTAAGATATTACAATGAACAGGGTTTGTAATTTTCCATGAGTTCTAAATTTAAGACTTTAAGCGCCTGAAACAACGCTTCAGAAATAAACTTCATATGCCTCGGATGGT
>NC_051413.1:12141163-12141257 GCF_015228065.2 Penaeus monodon
TTACTCGCCACACCCCAACATAATGTCACCCAAGTTATTCCTCGTATCGTCCAAGTTTTAGCTCCCTAGGGTCTCGGGGGACTGAGTGCAGAAG
>NC_051413.1:12141881-12141972 GCF_015228065.2 Penaeus monodon
ACCTACGAATAAGATTGCATATCGCCTGACGTCATGTGCATCTTCATGAAACTTTCTAATTTGCATTTACGTGAGGTATGATTGATATCCT
>NC_051413.1:12142703-12143125 GCF_015228065.2 Penaeus monodon
GGATATTGCTCTGAAAAACAATATAACATTCTGCCTGGAGCGACCGCACACACGCCCTCAATAATATCGCAGAGAAATATATTCAATCTGTGGCGCATTAAACGATCAAATGGTACTCCAGAAATTTGCATAATCAAGTATAAAATATTCATATTACTGGTTCCCCGCTTAGAGTGACGATGTTAGAAGTTGCTACATAAGGAGGTTCAATTGCAACGTTGACCTTAATCGCGTATTGATTATGTATGCATGATTATTATATTGATAACTGCAATTATAATTACGGTGATAATGATAACAATAGTAATGATTGTATTTTACCTACGTTTTTTCTTATCAATTTCATCTATATCAGTAATATGATTATGGGAGAAGAATTACTATTATTTTCATCAGTATCGTTTGTAAAATTTTGTAAGTGC
>NC_051413.1:12143299-12143470 GCF_015228065.2 Penaeus monodon
TTCTTTTTCTTTTTTTTAAGTTCAACAAGCGAGTAACTCCCGACAAATATTTACTTTCCTGTGCGCTACGTGCTTGTAAAACGCAATTCCATGACCTTGGCATGTTTTGCTCATGCCTACTGGTAAACATTTCCTGCTTTAAAGAAAAGAGTTGCTTTTGCGAAAATAAAT
>NC_051413.1:12143819-12143884 GCF_015228065.2 Penaeus monodon
GGGGGGGGGGGAAAGCACATGAAAATCAGGAAGATAAAAGGGAATATTTAAAGAGCAAGTACAAG
>NC_051413.1:12144062-12144292 GCF_015228065.2 Penaeus monodon
TGTTTTTCTCTCCCCCGACCCTGTACCAAGCCCATCGTAAAATAACGAGACGAAGCCCAAAGCAACTCTACTCGGCTGACTTTGCAAAACGTCCGCTTGTACTTATTGCCAATAACGTTTCAGCGAAGTCGTATTTTCTTCGGGAAAACGGCCAGCTGGTTCTCGCCGTCCGGGACATATGCAGGACACATCATGGGCGGTTGTGTAGGGGCGTCGTTTGTCTGTGCTGT
>NC_051413.1:12144387-12144487 GCF_015228065.2 Penaeus monodon
TAGCTGCGGGAGATATATGGAGGTTTGCTGTTGTTGTCGTAGGAAGTGGGGGAGGGAGGGGATTAATCTATATCATCGTAAGTATTAAATGCGTTAGAAA
>NC_051413.1:12144803-12145066 GCF_015228065.2 Penaeus monodon
CGCGCATTTCCAAATCTATTATACAAAGGCAATTAAGTACATATTTTCTTCTCTAACACTCACATTGAAATACCTTACTGAACAAACTCGCTCAACCACCTGCTGTAAAGACACGTAAACTTACTCCTTCTGTAAATCCTCGGAGAATTTTATGACTTTTTTCCCTCTCATTTTTTTCAACCCGAACATCAGTTCAGTGCAACGAAACCCCAGCTTACTGAGAGAGAAAAAGTAAGAAATTTATTTGACATACTATACCGCCA
>NC_051413.1:12145437-12145550 GCF_015228065.2 Penaeus monodon
ATAGATCATTGTAACACGCAAGCCTGTTCATCACGTCAAGGTAGAAGCCTTAGCCGAGTGTTTATATATTGTGTGTCAGTTTGTGTATAAATATGCTGTTAAAAAGACTGAGC
>NC_051413.1:12145681-12145880 GCF_015228065.2 Penaeus monodon
TTTAGCAATCACAAAGATGATAATAATGCATGAACGATTTAGTAAAATGAAAATTAATTATTGCAACACTCTTTCCAAGCTATAATAATGACGAGGCTTCTTTATTGCACGTTATTCTTGTAACTCAGCACACAGGTGGAAAACGGAAGTATATGGCCGTTATGCTAATAGGAGTTACGGCAGATGAATAATGTATAGG
>NC_051413.1:12146176-12146504 GCF_015228065.2 Penaeus monodon
CCCACCATCCAGTGTGATATTTTCCTGTATCCCTTATATCATTCATCCAATGTTCATATCATAGTTATTGACACTTACCACCATTTTCATCCTTATTCTCCTAATCGTCTTTGAAGTAAATTATTACACCATTTTTTATTTTATCTTTTTTTTCTGGCTATCCTTCCTTCATTTTCCGCTCTCCCAAAGGGCTCACACCAGCTCAGTCAGCAAGTGAACCCAAGATTAAATGTTGCATTTATGTTGCTGACGTCACACCACAGAGCAACGGATGTCATCTTGCATGGAAATGATCGTTGAATTTATTTTATTGGTTTCGGTATATCAT
>NC_051413.1:12147181-12147552 GCF_015228065.2 Penaeus monodon
TTGATATTTCCATTGTGTTCGTCTGTTTATCTTATATTTTTCATTGAAACTCTTATTATTGCTGTTATTTTCATTAATATATTATCGCTAAAGTATCAGCATATCCCAAACATCTCATGTTATCAATATCTTTGCCCTTCAATTCTAGAACCATTTTAAAGAACAATAAATAAGGATGGTCGCAGAATTTACTTCGCATGATTTTACACACGTGAATGAACCTGTATTATTATTACCATGAAATATTGCATGAAAATGATATTTCTGCAATCGAATGCTATTTCTGTCAACACGCAAACACAAGGCCGTTGTCCCCTGAGTCTACTTCAAACGGAGGAAGAAGAAAAGGAGAAAGAGAGGGGGGGAAGGGG
>NC_051413.1:12147598-12147705 GCF_015228065.2 Penaeus monodon
CCGTATTGAGGAAGAAGAAGCAGAGCTCGAGGAAGTGGGGAGAAGGAGATAAAGAAGGGAAAGATGAAAAGTGATAATTATAATAAAAAGAAGAAAATAAAGAGGAA
>NC_051413.1:12148399-12148707 GCF_015228065.2 Penaeus monodon
ACAAAAATTCCACACAGAAGTTTGGCAATTTTCATCCAGATCAAAGGATAATAAACTGATTTTTCATTCCCCTCCTCGTCCATTTTCTGATGCCTTTTTTACTGAGGATTATTTCCACATGGATGTTGTGATATTATTACAATGAAATTAGCATTGGTTTGTTAATGGTTACATGAGGCCCTAGCCTGTATCCCGGTTTGGCAACTATCCGTAGAAGTTAAAAAATAAAAGGGGTGATCCTGATTATTCCCTGATTTCATGCACTGATATTGATTATTATGACCTAGTCACTCGCCGTGTCACCTGAG
>NC_051413.1:12150820-12150924 GCF_015228065.2 Penaeus monodon
TGCTGCTTCTTTTCCATGGTCAATGTCATTGTTAAAAGCCTCCGGTAGATAAAAAAAAAAAAAATCTTGTTTAAAGTTTTCTTGCAGCTCTTGATTGGTCTATA
>NC_051413.1:12152683-12153336 GCF_015228065.2 Penaeus monodon
TCCTCCCATCTCTGAATTATGTATGTGAAGATTTAGATTTTTGCTTATCGACAGAATATATTTTGATCACTACTTTTAATATATAAAAAAAATGTGGTTGATTTTATTCCTTGGGGGAAAAGGGTATAGGATTGTACAATGAATATACGTGATTTAGTTATTTTTGATCTGAACATTTTCAAGCCTCGATTTTCAAATCAACTTCCCAGGAATGTGAGTAAAGCCCTTTGGCAATATGTCACCGACGATAATTTTCTCGTAATTATTTTACTTAAAATAAAACATGAAACACAGGTTAAATTGTGATTTCTATAACAATTCGTGTGTTGCTTATATTAGAATTTCCTTAAGTCACAGCAAAATCAATACATGAAATATAGATGTAGAGGCAGACGGAGTTATAAATAGAAGAGAATGTGAAAGAGAGAGATGGAGAGAAAAGATGTGATATTAGGTAGACAAGCAGAAAGGGCGAATAATATTTCTGTGATATATTTCAAAAAATATATATATTGCCCATGTAAGACATTATGAATCAATAGCTTCCTTCCAATCACACTGATAAAGTAGTGACCAATTGCTCAAGAAACGATACTGGTCTCCTCCTTTCCTCTTTTATATAGGAAAGGAGAAGGCAAATTGTTCGCCCCCCG
>NC_051413.1:12153629-12153966 GCF_015228065.2 Penaeus monodon
CTCTTCGAGTCAGATGCCCGCAAACCCGCCCGCTATGCAGACGCGCAGCAAAGATTCCAAGACTTTCTCAAGGATGAAATGAGTTCCTGTCCCCCTTCATTAACTTAATAGAGAGAGGCCCCCAGTTCCAACTTCATTCCAGAACCAATGCAAATACAAACAGCTTCTTGAAAGAGTTAAACAAAGAAAAATATTTAAGTATGGCGTTTAAACTCTTGTTACAATCTTATTAGTACATGAGCTAAAAAGGACTATATGTGTTTCGTGACTGTATTACCAGAATAAATGCATATATAAAAGGAAAGCTGAATAAGCAAAATATACGTAAAGAAGAGAT
>NC_051413.1:12154454-12154572 GCF_015228065.2 Penaeus monodon
AGAGCGTCTCTTAGTCTTGACGAAAAGTCTCCTACAGACCACCTATCAGAGAGAACAATAGGGTTTTAAAGAGTTTATTTAATTATCCTCCCGAGCTAAAAGAGGGATAAAAAATATT
>NC_051413.1:12154670-12154823 GCF_015228065.2 Penaeus monodon
TGTATATATAAACGAATATAAGGAGGTTAGTCAGTAATGATATCTGTATATAGGGAGTAAATACTTTTATTAAAGAGCAGATATTATTGGGAAGTTAATCAGTAAAAGCTATATGG
This sequence comes from Penaeus monodon, assembly GCF_015228065.2. Taxonomy (NCBI): domain Eukaryota; kingdom Metazoa; phylum Arthropoda; class Malacostraca; order Decapoda; family Penaeidae; genus Penaeus; species Penaeus monodon. The sequence goes on from NC_051413.1 coordinate 12,154,787, forward strand.
TACCAATATACATATAAAAGAGTGGTTAGTCACGAAA
>NC_051413.1:12154863-12155674 GCF_015228065.2 Penaeus monodon
GATATATAGAAATAGATAGTTTTCATATATTTAGAAAAACCTGATTATTTCGTTCAAGTAGATTTTGGTCATTGGTCTAGTATCTTATGATTGCATTTTTTCAATATTGCAATAAGTCTTCTTTTATCTGTCTACAGATTCATAATATATATTCACATTTGTTATTTATTATGTAGATTCAACCATTGTTATTAACATCCTTAATTTCCCATTTCTCATTAAAGCAACAACCCCATTTTGAATTTCTAGAGGATTACGGTTGCATCTTTTCAATATTGTAATATTTTCATTTATTTATCTATAGTTGCGTACTATGTAAATTCATCTGTTATACATAGCATAAGTTCATTCACTATCATGGTGTTATTTTCATTTTCTCTCTTTCTTAAATAACTCTACGTTGTCATCTCTATCAGTTTTTCCATTTTGATTATTTCACATTTACATCTTTAATTTCCCATTTTTTCATCAACGCAACAATCCCATTCTGTATTTCACCCCCTCCTTTTATCACGTACCAACCCCCCTCCTCCCCTTCCCACCCACCCCAGATATCACATCAGTCAGAACACATACGTCAGCGAATAAAATGCACAATGACCAGCAACATTTCTGACACAGAGCGGCGCTGACAGAGGCTGAGCGACCCAGCATTGACTGAATCATGACAATAGTCATGGAATATTTGATCCCTGTCGCCATGGATAAAGGTTAATGCTATTGCTGATGTCACATTGCTGTTTCGACTTTCGTCTGAAATGCAGGGTGCGGGGCTCATGCTGCTCGTGCCTTTGGCTGTGTAGTGGTGGCG
>NC_051413.1:12156456-12156588 GCF_015228065.2 Penaeus monodon
GAATTAGTGCTCACTTCTGTTGTATTTTTTGGTATTTTTTGTTACTCTATTTCTCACGTTTTATTTCTCGAATTTCCATATCATTCCTTCTAATTACAAAATCCTTTGAACAGAGAAGCGCCAAAACACAGC
>NC_051413.1:12156616-12156828 GCF_015228065.2 Penaeus monodon
GGATGCAAGCTTATAATAATCAACATGATTTAGCACACAGGAATAAACCAATATTGCTATAACCATGCAATATTGCATGAGGAAAATATTTGCAATCGAATGCCATTTCTCTCAACATGCAAACACACGGTTGTTGCCTCCTCACTGTCTCCCAGATTAAAGGGGATAACACGAGATATAGAGGGAGGGATACTTTATTATGTCTGTCTCAT
>NC_051413.1:12157047-12157389 GCF_015228065.2 Penaeus monodon
TTTCAAGAATACCCATATTATCTCCATTGCCGCTATTTTCACCATTATACTGAAAAGCCACACACTTCCTATTACCTCATTCAGTTCCCTCAGATGCCGTGGTATGTGTAAAAAATAAAATCATTACTGTTGCGATCATTTAACATATATCATAAACTGAAAAAAAAAGTGTTTTTAGTTCATTATTTTCACCGTGATTACAAATGTATTTGAATCCGATTGTGCCATTATCTGGATTCCATCATGATGGCATTTTCATTTGTCATTACTTTGTTAACACTCATAAAAAATATATTTTTTCCAAAGGCCTTTTTTATCAGTCACCTATTTCCTGTTTTGATC
>NC_051413.1:12159334-12159428 GCF_015228065.2 Penaeus monodon
CAATTTTATTCGCCTGCTTCAAACACGCTTTCTCAAATGGCTGATTAATCCCGGATATTCATTAATTGATGCAAGTTTCAAGGTCAGTTTCGCC
>NC_051413.1:12159779-12159928 GCF_015228065.2 Penaeus monodon
CTCACTTCCTTACCTTCCCTCATCTTCTCTTCCCTACCCCCTCCCCCCTTGCTTCCCCCTCCCCCCTTCCCCGTTGCTTCCCCCCTCCCCATTTCCCTTGAACTGAAAGCAGACCTATCGCTTCTTATCTAATACTAATAATCAATTAA
>NC_051413.1:12159960-12160044 GCF_015228065.2 Penaeus monodon
TGCTTAGTTCATATGTTTAATCTATTACATGATATAAAAGTGAGAGAGACAGGTATATAGATACATATAAAGAGATGTAATAAG
>NC_051413.1:12160116-12160834 GCF_015228065.2 Penaeus monodon
CCCGTTTATATGTACAGGGAAACAGCATAGTAATCATGCCAACAGAGCTCGTCAAAGAACTTCAATCAAGCCTTGAATTACATGTTTTGATCAAAAACTCGCCAAAGGAAACTGGCGTCTAAATGCTGTTTCTAAGAACCCACATCCGGCATCTTACAAAAAGATTTGTCAGACGCCGCCTCCCGAAGCGTGCCTAAAGCTTTCAAGTAAAAATTGCAAGCCCACCATTGCAAGCTGGCCATGTGAAGCTTGAATTGATGCAATTTGTTCTGGATCTCATTTCGTGCAACATGTGTGGCGGGACCTCCTCGTTAGCTAGGGTCGAAGGGCACTGATTAGAATTTTCGTTGGGTTCTGTCTCCTCTCGCTTTTTCATTTAATATTTAGAGATGTCTGTGTGTCCTTGGTGGAGAAGGGACAGTGATCTAAAAAATATACCAATGATTTTAAAAGTATATAACGCTGAAGGAAATAATCAGTGTCAAATTATTTATTACAACCCTTCACTTACATAGCTAGACATGCTTGCGAAATACCATCAATTACCAGTCTCTTGATTAATTAATAGCTATGGCATTATTTTCTGTGTACTTTTTCTACTTTATCATTATAAATAAGATAAAGTGATGAAGGTAACTGAAAATTAGCTCAATATCGCGTGCTTGTAAAGGCAGAAATTAATATCATGCAACCATGACTGTAAAGCACAGCCGTGTAG
>NC_051413.1:12160909-12161251 GCF_015228065.2 Penaeus monodon
GACCATCATGATGCTTGGCCGAGCATTACGCCGATAATAAAACCTTTGAATTCATATATATTATATAATTCCAAGATGGCGACTCAGACCCAAACCGCAAGGCCTTTGAACGTTCCGTCAAGCGCCACGTGGAAACTAGTCATGTCCTGAAATTATGATGATAAGTCGAAAGGCTAAGGCTGGTGACCTCGAGGGGCCGGGAAATGAGGTCAACAGATCAGATGTTTTCTCGCCATAAAATGTTAATTCCTCTAGCTGGTGGTTCCTCGTGCTGGCGCTTCTCTTGTTACTGGAATATGTGTGCTTCTGTGTCGCATTTCTATAACATCAGTAAAGTCAAAA
>NC_051413.1:12161451-12161760 GCF_015228065.2 Penaeus monodon
ATCTAGTAATTAGTGAGGATAATTAAAATTAAATTTACAAGCGTCATAAAAATCAAACCGAAAAGAAATAAAAACAAAAATGGGAAAAACATAATTATTGCTTCCTTTACTTTGATCTTCAAAAGCTTCTTACTAATGAAGAGAAGCTATAAGAAGGGAAGACATAATCAACATTTTTTAATTTGAGAAACAAAGGGTTGCCAAACTGTGTTTTTTCCCCATATCCCATTTTCTTCTTTTATCTTTTTCTTTCTCGAACCCTCGCAAAACAATATACGAGTCAAAATAATAAATTAATCAGTGCACTCA
>NC_051413.1:12162236-12163182 GCF_015228065.2 Penaeus monodon
GTCATCATCTAAGAGGAATGCCAGGGATTTCTAAGTGAGTGATTGTACAAATGCCTGTGTATTGACTCATTAGTGCTCATGATAGTGACCATGACATTCTGTGTGAATCCTGTACTAGAATGTGATCACCCTAGTGTGAAGTGTTTTCATAACGTGTTTCATTTGCGCATTTGTTCGGGAATCCAGCATGTTTTTTTTTCTTCTTCTTCTTTTTGGCATATTTCTACAATGATTAGTAAGTGTTATTTCCTTTAACTTTAACTTTGTTTTCATATTACCATTTACAATTTTCAGAGAGCAAAATAAGGATTTTAAAGGAATATATCTGTCTATATAACAGCAAATAAATCAAGAAATTGACATCTACAAATAATTATTAATAATAGCTTCTGATGACCACTGAAGAACAGCCTTCAAATTTTGGCCGGATTGCCAGTGATCATTAAAATTGCAACCAGAAAATTCGTGAAATCAGCTTCCCGTTTCTTCAAGCTACATCGTTATATGGTTTGCAAAGAAAATGGGACAGATACAAGGTGGGAGAAGGGACGAACAAAGGTAAAAAGCGGAAGAGAGAAGACGGAAGGCAGGCAAGAGAAAGAGAGGGTAGAGGGAGAAAAGCAAAACAGATGTGGATTGAAAAGGGAAAAGAGACGAGGATTAGGAGAAAGCAGAAGAATGTTGGAAAAGGAGAAAGAGTGAGGGTAATGAGGATAGGGGGGGAAATGAAAAGAGGAGAGGTGAAGAGCGGGGAAGGATAGAAAGGAGTAGTAAAAAGGGAAAAGGATTGAAGTTGAAAGAGGAAGGGATAAAGGGAATAAAATGGAAAGATAGGAAAGAAGAGAAATGAAGGGGAGAGGGGTGGTAGAAAGGGGAAGGGGAGGAGAGAGAAAAGAAGTAGCTCTCAGTTCAATACAAGAGGAGGTGAGGGACCTGACCTGTAATG
>NC_051413.1:12163205-12163544 GCF_015228065.2 Penaeus monodon
GAGCCTTTTGATTAGACAGAAAAATGGGGTTAACGGAGGGGAAGAGAAGAGAAAGAGAGATGTGATAAAAGTACCAACAAAGGAAGGATTATAAGCAAAGGCAACAAAGAGACGGCAAAGCAAAAAAGGAGGAAAAATCCAACATTTTATTTGTATATCTCCAAGGAAAATTAATGAGAAAGCACACGTTGCACCTGTAAAATGTCCTAGCGAGGAAAATGTTCAAAATTGAGGACCAAGAATATATGATAAAATTCTCGACAACCTTTCTTCCGTTAACTGAATTCAAATTACGTTGTGCATTCGATAAAAAAAAACTCACTTTGCCATACAGGAAGC
>NC_051413.1:12164089-12164177 GCF_015228065.2 Penaeus monodon
GGAATACTCATAAACAAAAGGTCAAATAGAAAGCACGTAGACTTTGCTGCGAGGGTTGAGCTTCCATCTTCACCAAAAGAAGCCTGTT
>NC_051413.1:12164400-12164596 GCF_015228065.2 Penaeus monodon
CTTTAGACGCTTAATATTTATTCCCAGTTGCAGTTGGAGAGAACTTATTTCATAAAATTTCTAACCTCATCCCTTTCAGTAAATGAAAGGGAGAGTTTCAAATTAGTTTAAAGTCAGGGAACTTTTGCGTTTGGAGTTATAAAGAAGAAAAATAATCTCATTTATTACCTCACTTCAGGAGAAGAATAAGTGATAC
>NC_051413.1:12165088-12165235 GCF_015228065.2 Penaeus monodon
ATTTTGGTTTATTAAACAGTACAGAGCGAAGACCCTCCCCTACATACAAACAATCTCAGCAAATAACACAGAAGAGTGAAGTCGAGAGGAGGAGGAGGTCCGTCGGAGAGCCACTCTGGGATATGGATCTTCACACTCGCGAGTCTC
>NC_051413.1:12165521-12165657 GCF_015228065.2 Penaeus monodon
GGCGACAGACTTAGGTGCGGGAGATGAGACAAGGATGCTGATGCTGCTGAGACAGAAAAGTTTTCACAAGATCTCTCCTCTTCTCGTGCGTTGCCATCATCTCCTGTTCCTCTCTCGGCTGTAGAGACCTTCGGTC
>NC_051413.1:12165694-12166202 GCF_015228065.2 Penaeus monodon
GATGGTGTTGCTGTTGCCATTATCAAGTGCATTGTTTTTATTACATATTCGGATTTCTACATTTCTTTTGGTCGTTTTCTCTTTTCTGTATTTATTGCGTATTATTTTTTTTTATTCTATCTATATATATATAAATTTTTTGTTTTCTTCTTTTTTTGCCATATCTAGATTTTTTCTATATCTTGATTTTTTAAAATCTAATCATATTATATTCGATTTTTATTATCATTTCATTTGTTTCTTGCTTCATCACCGAAAACTTCCCTCTTCTTTCCTCGTCCTAAAGCGTGAAGGGAAAGTGTTGAGCCACAATTAAGCCTTTCGCGACGCCCCTCCTCTGAGACGTGTGTTAAGAGGGGTAAAAAAAAGTGTTGGAATTTCCGTGTGGTTTGATGTTTTTAGATTTCCTGTGCTCTGTTTTTTTATCGTTTTTTTTTACTTTCTTTCTCTTTCTTGCTCTTTTTTCTCCTTGTTTTTCTTTCGGTCTACGTCTGTCTGTGTCTGTCTA
>NC_051413.1:12166337-12166403 GCF_015228065.2 Penaeus monodon
ATGTTCTCCATTTATTTAAAGCGTAAGTATCTTTACACACAAAGAAAAAGAATAGGATATAACTAA
>NC_051413.1:12166645-12166814 GCF_015228065.2 Penaeus monodon
CATGCAGTTGACGTGTCACCAGCAAGACCAGGAAATGTTGAAGCGAACGTAAGTGACACAAAACAGTCGCTCTGAATACAAGACTATTTTATGGAACGGAAAGCAGTCTATTGTCGTCCTTCTGAAAAAGATAAAGGAGTGTGTCCAGGCTTCGTGATTTGCTGTGAAG
>NC_051413.1:12167727-12168051 GCF_015228065.2 Penaeus monodon
AACCATGACGCCCGACTAGTATACACATAAACACATGAATCTTAAATCAGACCTACAGCAAACAAAATGATTCTTCATTAACAACATGATTCCTACCTCGTATATTCACACAAAAATGAGTCTCTCGATTCGCTTATACATAGCTCCTAGTTCCTGGTTCGTACTGACCCAGCTCCCTACCCGAAATATTGGGGTCTTTACACTCTTCGTATTACAGCACAATGTCGGCCTTTCAAACACTGTGTGGGAGATTCTCATGCAATATAGGGAGGCTAAATTACCTAATTTTGTTTGATAATGCGAAAGGAGTTGAGGTTATTGCTA
>NC_051413.1:12168325-12168533 GCF_015228065.2 Penaeus monodon
ACCGTCCTTTTTCAAACACATTAATGGAAAGCAAGACCCACGGCTTCAGTAAATACACATCCTTGGCTGAATGCTGAATAGACTCAAATTTCTTTTAAGGCAATTAATTAGATTTATCTTTACTTCCAAGCTTCACGTAAGTGTGACTGGGCTACAAGTGATCGTTAGTATGTAATTTGCTGCTGATAAGTAATGTTGTACACTTAAG
>NC_051413.1:12169643-12170297 GCF_015228065.2 Penaeus monodon
CTGCTTTTTATTTGCAAAGGAAACAAAATAAGTAAAACTTGATGAAATGAGAAAAACAAGGAAGAAGGGGGAAAATAAGATAAACAACAAAAGAAATAGAAAATAAAAACAGAAGAAAAAGAAAATAAAAACAGAAGAAAAAGAAAATAAGAAATTATGAGAGAAAGAAGAAAAGAAACAAAAAAAAAGAAAATTCTTGCTTTTAATTTGCATATAAAATTAAACAAAATATCTAAAACAGCGAAGGGATGAGAGAACCAAATAAAATAAATGGAGAAAATAAGAAAATATATAATAAAAAGAAATAAACACGAATAGAAAAAATAATAAAAGAAAAAATTATAAAAAGAAAGGAAAGAAAGAAAGAAAAAAAGCAAATAGAAAAACAAGAGAAAAAATAAAGAGAAAAATGATAAAAAAGGAAGAAAAGTAAGAAAAATACAAGCAAGAAAAGAAACAACAGACAAAAAAATAAGCAAAAGGAGAGGGGGGAGAGACGAAAGAGCCAGAAGAGGAATGACGTCAAAACTTCTCCCATAAAGTTAACTAGTCGTAAGGATGGGCTGCCGGCGAATAAGGGTTGAGGAGTCACGACCTCTCTCTCTGACACCGTTTTATTTTGGAAGCGATAGTCTGCCTAATCAGCTGATTGAT
>NC_051413.1:12170420-12170529 GCF_015228065.2 Penaeus monodon
CTAAGGCGTCTGACAGGGAGGGGGTTGCCGGTTCGTTCCTTTTGGAGGCTTTATTTTGTAGAAAGCGAGATCGTTGTCTTTTGCCTTATTTTCTTCTCTTTATTTTCAG
>NC_051413.1:12171216-12171531 GCF_015228065.2 Penaeus monodon
TTTCCGGTCGATCGTGTTTATTTTGTTGACATGAGCGATGATGGAGGCGCCGGGGGGAGGGGGAGGGTGGGAGAGCTATTGAAGGCGCGGTGTTAGCAGGCTTCTTAAGTCAGGATTTATTGATATTAATCTTATCTTAATTATTGCTGTTTATTGTTGTTACTGTTGTTGTTTTTCCTTTTTATTTTATTAGCATCACTATTATTCTCTTCATTAATATTATTTTTAACGCTTTCTTTAGTTGTATTAGTATTATCAAAAGTGCTATCATTAGTGGTATTACTATGTTTTCTGTGTGTTTGTTTATTCATTCCA
>NC_051413.1:12171952-12172375 GCF_015228065.2 Penaeus monodon
ATGCTTTTAACGAATTTCGTATGTAGGTATTCCGGTTTCGTGTTCCCTTACTTAATTTACGATTCTGCAATGAGCATCAACCCCATTATTCCGTGCCCTATGACATCCTGCATAATCCGTGTGCATACAATACCAAAATGTCTTGTTAAGCAGTCCTTTTTTAAACTCGCCTCAGTATTTAATGTAAGTAATAATAACGCTAATAAAATTACATATAAGTAGGACAATCACATGCTTCCTCTCTTTCATATTTGTGGTTGTTTATTTCGCCCAGAGGTCTTATTAATGTCCATTTTCTTATGAATCGGAATGCAAAGTTGTGCGGAAAATATTAGCAAACTATGAAACCTACAAATGAGAAGCCTAAAACGGAGGAGGGGCTTCTGTTAGCGAACATGCAAAGCACCAGAGACGAGTGCGGAG
>NC_051413.1:12172492-12172620 GCF_015228065.2 Penaeus monodon
TTGCGTGTAACAAGGAGTTGGCCATAACCTTGTCAATGCACAGTAAGTCATGGCCTGCACTTTCTTGATGTATGTGGAATCCAGAACTTTTTTTTACGATTTCAGAACTTTTTCTGCCTGCATTATGT
>NC_051413.1:12173081-12173826 GCF_015228065.2 Penaeus monodon
TTGATATTTAATGTTACCTCTAATCTTTGGATATGCATAACATCAGAGACATCCGTTCTTTCTCTGTAGACATATTTAGAGCAATGAGACCAAGGAAGGATTTCTATATGCAGAGTGATACCAAGGCATCTGTGCAAGATTAAGTTGCCGGCTCGTTGATTTTCAAGAGGCTCTGGAAGCACAAGTTCTCGGTTTATGGTTATTACTTACGATAGCATTACGCGCAAATCTTTTATGAATATAATAATAAAAGAAGAGCTATAAATGGGGAAAAAGAAATGGTAATTTGCTGGAAAAATAAGAAAACGAGGAAAAAAATAAAAGATAAATAAATATAATAATCTTAAATGAACATAAAAAACTCTTTGAAGATTTTTCTGAATATCACAGCGAGTGGAACTGTAAGAGGAATAGCGTATAATAAATTATATAATAACTCAGCAATATAACAAATCTGAATTTCATAACTCAACCAACAGAATTAGAACAGATATAGACCTACTTAAAACGTTAATATTAAAACAATTTTTTTATTCATTCGTGTATAAATAGCCGCCAGAATGAAAACATTAATTCTAAATGTATACAAATGTATTCTAACAGAATTTGTGCTGCTTTGAACAAGTGGCGATAGATAATCATATTAGCATCTATTATTCTTTTAATCCTGGTTGAACAAATTTTATGCGCCACCGTGTTCAGAGTGTGGGCTTCTCATTATTCGTTTTGAAGGATATTTCGTCAC
>NC_051413.1:12174384-12175212 GCF_015228065.2 Penaeus monodon
CCAGCCCACGTGAAAAGCCTTCATTAAACTGCATCAAAGCGGGTCTTAAATGCTGATAAGTAGTTGGGAGTCAATCGCCTCTGTAATTCCATCCGGTATTTATTACATGCATTCTTGACGCTAATGTTCCGCTTACTTCGAAATTGCGACGATAAATACGTCCCCTGCAAGTGAGCAATGCTGTGGGGGAGGGGGGGAGGGGTGGGGAAGGGGTGAAGAGTGAGGGAGGGGAGGGGAAGGGGGAGGGGAAAGGGGTAGGGAGGAGGAGAGAGGGAGATGGGAGTGGCAAAGGAGGGGGGTGATGTGGGAGGAGCGGTTCGCTGGTGAAGCAGGGAGGGCGGGGGGGGGGGGGGGAAGGGAGATGGGATGAGGGGAAGGGGGTAGTTATGAAGTGTGTGATGGGGAGGGGGTTGAAGGAAGAGGCAGGGTAGGAGTGGGGTTAGAAAAGGGAAAATGGGGAATTGGGAGTCAGGGAGAGGTCAAGGGGGAGGATGATAGGGGCCGGTAAGGGGTGTGAGTGAACGGGGATTAGGGAGGAGAGGATGAGTTAGGAGTTTGGGAAAAGGGAGAGAGGGGGTGAGAGGAGATAAGGGAGTGGAGAGGAGGGGGGGGGTTGATGAAGGCCAGGGAGAAGGGGAGGAGGATGTACGGGGCCAGGGAGAGGGAGGGGGGTGGGGATTTCAATGAGGGAGGTTAAGGAGGAAGAAAGTGGTCAGCGGGCCAGGGAGGAGGGGGAGAGGGAGCGAGAGTTTTCATTTATAATTTGTTTTACGTTATATGTATATTTATGTGGTTTTATGCATTACCACTATTTTCATGTATCTTAAA
>NC_051413.1:12175267-12175911 GCF_015228065.2 Penaeus monodon
TTTAATTTACCTTTGATGTACTTAACTTAACTGCTCCATAGTTAAGGTTAGCCCTTCGTTTAACAACGTCCAGAAGCCTTTCCAGAGCATAAACAATTGTACTAAGGCTAATACTGCAGTAAAATCTAGTATATCGTTTGATCAAAAGGCATACTTCTAGAACTACATATATCTATTCTGTTTTTCACCTCATCTAAATACCCAATACAATTCCAATTCTAAAACTTCAGAAGAACACGGCGTTTTCTTCGAAAGTTTTGGATAATAAAGGAAGAAGATTTTGCTCCACTCACTCTCCGCCACACTCCTACCTGATGTCATCTTGTCTATGTTACTCTTCTTATAAAATTTCAGCTCTAAGTTTAAGTAAAACCTCATTAAACTTACTCTGCGACACGCCCTACCCTGATGGCATTCCGCTTATATCATTCCTATTGTAAAGGTACCCCTCTGGTCTAAGGTTTACGTCCTATGCGTCACTGGAGCTCTATGCTTAAGGACTTAATACAGAGGCAGATAGCGATATTTATGCATATCTACTTGTTATATACCTTTTATCGAGCATGTTTATTTATTTTTCAAGATTGAATACAAAGTATGAATTTCCTGTGGAAAAGATCCAAAGGAAAATGAATAATTATTTC
>NC_051413.1:12175971-12176070 GCF_015228065.2 Penaeus monodon
CTACTCAACTACTCTTTTCATTTCCTCGGCAATGCTTTCTCCGTGCTTGCTCCTTTGATATATTCAGCCTTCTTTCTCTTGGTATCAAGTGCTTTTCGT
>NC_051413.1:12177373-12177573 GCF_015228065.2 Penaeus monodon
ACACACAAACTTCAGTGAAGGAAGTTTAATATTTGAACCTACGATTTGCTTTTCTTTTAGCAGGAGATGATACTTCCAAGAGCCAGTTTTGACAGGGAGTCTATGTTCACTGTAATTCTTGACTCAAATTCCACACATTTTCGCTCTTAAATTGCCCTCTTCTTGGCGGTTGTAAGAAGCTCCTGAATCAGATTAAACCC
>NC_051413.1:12177666-12177908 GCF_015228065.2 Penaeus monodon
GTCTGGATAAGTTTTGCCATATCATCATACCTGATCAGGCTGCATTTTTTATGAAATAAGATGATCAAAAGCTTCTTTCCCTTCGCCTCGCGTCCACTCCTTCCTCCCACGCTCACTCAATATCCTTCATGATTAATTCATGTATAATTTTTCCTCTTAGACAGCAAATAACATCCCTTCTATTTCGGTTTTCTTTCAATAACCATCTTCATATCAAAGGCTGGAATGACGCATGTTGTGTG
>NC_051413.1:12177999-12178163 GCF_015228065.2 Penaeus monodon
CCTCTTCTTTTCTAATGAACTTCTCCTACTCTTTTCTTTTCTTCGGCAATGCCCTTTCTCCGTGCTTGCTCCTCTGATACATTGAGCCTCCTTTCTCTTGGTATCAGGTGCTTTTCGTTATCCCGAAGAACTGGTTTTCCTGATGATGCTCCGATATTTATAGA
>NC_051413.1:12178214-12178299 GCF_015228065.2 Penaeus monodon
CAGCCCCCTGTACGTAATATGGAGTCGATTACTTTGTGGGTTAAACTTTCTCTTCATCATATAATACTGCATAATGACAGGCATA
>NC_051413.1:12178631-12178920 GCF_015228065.2 Penaeus monodon
TCGATGTTCGAATAAGTTTGAAAAAAAAATGTAAACGAAAATCTATGAGGAACGTATTTTATGTTATGGCTGAGCAACTCATGTGTCACATGCGTGTCGTTTTCATGCGCCTGGCAGTGGCGTAGTCAAGGTTGTTTAATTCTCCGTAAGTTTACCCCTATTATCTCTGTGGATCTTTTTCAGTTCTACGGTTCCAAAGAACAGTTTTCTTTACTTTGTTATGATCTTGTACATCATCCGCTGGTGATTTCCGTCACTCGCAAGAAATCCCAGATAATAGTAAAATCTG
>NC_051413.1:12179290-12179478 GCF_015228065.2 Penaeus monodon
GGGTAACACATTCTGAGGACATTTCGTATTCTGCCCATTGGCTTTCGGAATCTGCATTTACGCGTTTTCACGTCGCACTGTAGCGAAGCTGATATCCATAATACAGTACATATTGAAGGGTCCATTTGGCATGTGGCGTTCATTTCCTTACTAATGACGGTTTGAACCAAGCGCTGTCCTCGAAAGCC
>NC_051413.1:12179578-12179983 GCF_015228065.2 Penaeus monodon
CCTATATCATGGGCGGTTATACACATCCATTTTGCATTTTTTGTCATCCTCCGTTTGAAATATTTTCCATGTGATCTCGATTAGGAATATGTTGCATGTATACGATTGCCGTTGTTGTCAAGTCACCTATTTGCAATATTTCATTATGAATACTTAATAAAAGATTGTATCGGTTTACAGTACTTCTATAAAAAAAAATTGTCGTGAAGTGGTTTGATTTCTTCTGAATATAAAACTACACAAAGGAAATTGATGTCTATGGAGTGACTAAACACTTGGTGTTTAACAGATTGCGTTTGTTAGATAATATTTCACTTTGGTAAGTTTTACAGCTATATCTTGTGCTGGCATCATATAAGTCTTTGAAAAAAGCAGTAAAATAGTCCGTTGTCTGTCAGTTCCTAC
>NC_051413.1:12180335-12180986 GCF_015228065.2 Penaeus monodon
TGCATGGAAATTATATAATAAGCTACACAATTCTGCTTGTGTTTCGTCCGTTCGCACGGTGCGGCTGCGTGTAAAACCTGGAATCATATTCCATGTAACTGCGAAGTTAAAGTTGCTTGATTTTATGTGAAATGGAGTGATAATTATCACCTTAAATATCAAAGAATTACACTCGTATGCGCGCGCGTGCCGCTAGTATAAGAGAGTGTAATAGTAAAAGTACTGTAATAAAATCATATTATTTAGTATAAATCATATAATAGTATAATTAATGTGATTTAATATTATACAAATATAATGTAGTGAAATCAAGTCGGCACGGGAGAATGAAGAGAAGATTATTATCTATGCTAGCTCTCCTTAGAGCCTTCGTTCGTACATTCTCCCTCTCTTTCTTGAGCCCCTCTCCCTTTCCCTTACAAATATAGGTATAATCTAAGTCTCTAATATTGTCTACATCAAAGCAGTGCCGTATCTGTTGGTTCAGCTTCTATGCCAAATATAACTTGATGAAATATATCACATTATAAAGCCGCGTGTATTTCGCTGCTCGCGCGTTAATTCTAATTGTAAAACCTTGAACTAATATTATTCATGTGACTGCGGAGTCCAAGTCACCCCATTTTGATGTAGAATGGGCACGATTCACCT
>NC_051413.1:12181252-12181356 GCF_015228065.2 Penaeus monodon
GTATGGTGGGCGGTCCATTTGTAGCAGTTATATGAATCTCAGACTCTGGTAGAATTAATATTTTCTAACTCTAAGGGTTCATTCACCAAGTTTCACATGTCGCT
>NC_051413.1:12182640-12182806 GCF_015228065.2 Penaeus monodon
GACTAAATCATCAGCTCTTACTTAGAAATATCACTTCGTTTCCGACGAAAACACATTGGGACATTACTGCCGAATCTTATCTCTCTGTGGTTCTAGATGGTTTCCTTTCAAAGTTCTTCTGTTTATTGAACTTAAACTATAAGAAATACAAGGTAAAGTCGGAAAA
>NC_051413.1:12185676-12185809 GCF_015228065.2 Penaeus monodon
CTATGTTTTGACGTTGTTTCAGACTGGCTCATTTAGGATATGATCTCACTGACTGAGGGATGAAATTGATGGTAATGATAAAGATGATAAAAAAAACAACAAACACGAAAAAGGTAAGTAAATCGAAAAAAAG
>NC_051413.1:12186049-12186280 GCF_015228065.2 Penaeus monodon
CAAAAGATGAAAAATACACTAAGGTGAAGGGCGTTTCATCTTCACCGTAAGTCGTCCACAAGCGGCCTCAACCCCCTTGCAATAACTAGCCCAACATCAAGTGGAAATATAAACCCGCTGTGTTGAGAATATTGCACTGGACTCCTCAACGCAGCGAACTCCGCCCACTCGGCACATGCACGAAATGGTTATTGCAGCGCACTTTATGATCAGTGGCTGCAAGAATCGAGC
>NC_051413.1:12186553-12186891 GCF_015228065.2 Penaeus monodon
AATCCCTGGCGATAAAATAAAACGAACTTCAACTAATTACTGTTAACTTAAGTACGTCAAGTATAACAATGCATTAGCTCGCCAGCCTTTAAAGTCTATTGTGCTCGGGAGATACTGTATATCATGGCATCATCTGTACTATTATATATGGTGATTAATTAATGTGTGATGAGAGGTATAGGGATGATCAGAGAAATATCTTCTTTTTTTTTAGAAAATGTAAAAAGTTGTATGGATAAATGGAGAGATGGATAGGGTACTGTGAATATACAGATAGACGGTATATGAACTACAATTGGACAAAAAATACCTAAGGAATAATATGGATAAGTGAGAAT
>NC_051413.1:12187167-12187276 GCF_015228065.2 Penaeus monodon
TTGTTGTGTGTGTGTTGTCATTATGATAACAGTTATAATAATATAACTAATATATATACGAGTATTTTATTTATTCAATATATGGATAGAGAACTACCATATGCTCGAC
>NC_051413.1:12187355-12187507 GCF_015228065.2 Penaeus monodon
GAAACAGGTACACACGCCAGATAACAAAATTTAATAGGAAACGAAAGTGTGTAAAGTATAGTACGAAAAACAGAGTGAAGAGTCACATTATTCAAAGGGAATACATTAGTCCATCGATTGATTGGCTATGAATAGAAACTGAAAGTGTGTAA
>NC_051413.1:12187887-12187975 GCF_015228065.2 Penaeus monodon
TCCATCAGTCTATTGTCGCGGAAATGACTAGCAATTTCTAAAACGAATCGTCTGACATTCTCGCGTGCCCTCGCTTGCTGTCTCTCCG
>NC_051413.1:12188158-12188758 GCF_015228065.2 Penaeus monodon
AATTGGCATCGACGAGCTGTATACCAAGTTGCATCACGCAAGACATTGCAGAAAAAGGTTATGATACTAAAAGTTACAATAATAATAATAGGAACACTGGTTACCATTGTCCCTTTCTGCATTATCCATTTTGTCGAAATAATTACCATTAGCTTTATCAATACCCTTACAGTCATCACGAAGCAATGTATTCTCTATTGTTTTCTTGTCAGCCAATGTAATGCAATATATCCATCATTATCAGTAGCCTTTTTGCCCCCATTACCAGCAAAGGGAAATATCATTACACAATCAAGTTCGCCATCAACATTATTGCTATCCCATCCTTCACTCTCCACATAAAGCCAAACGAGCAATAAGTCCAGCAGCATTCATCATATACTGTCAGTACCCTGGGCCAATTGCGTGTCATTTCATCACAAAGGAAGAAATATAAGCCAAGTCCCTTCGTTTGTCCCTGTATACATAGGGATGGACACATGCGTACAGAAGCGGGTGTACTGAGTATGATATGGGTATATATACGAAGGGTGTGGTGGGTTTCTGTATCACAGAGTGTACAGAAATTCATACATGCATGAGGTGTTTCTAAATTGGTAG
>NC_051413.1:12189131-12189266 GCF_015228065.2 Penaeus monodon
TTCAGCCACTTTTCGCTCTGTGTCTCCCTTCTGAGCGCTGATTGGCTGGAAGATGCTATTGTCTGCGTTCTGAGAGATGATTGGTCGAAGCTGATTCATTGATGCTGTGACTTGTCGCTTTTTCTCCTTCCTCTT
>NC_051413.1:12189299-12189386 GCF_015228065.2 Penaeus monodon
CCGCTCTTCATTTCTCCTACTCCACTTACTCTCTTTCGTTCTTGCTGTGTTGTTATTGATGTTTTTCTGTTGCTTTGTGTATATGTA
>NC_051413.1:12190040-12190517 GCF_015228065.2 Penaeus monodon
TCCCTCTAACTGGAAATATCCCTTAAAGATCACTTTCCAGAAATCCTCTCGAATCACGTTAATCTAACATGTGTTCTGGGGCAAGGGAAGCAAAAATAGAAGCTCATCTGCGGTTGATCAAACAGACTGTTTCCCTTAATTACTTTTCATTCAAGGCGTATCACTCCAGGGGGTAGGGGGAGAGTAGCAGGGGAGGGGGGCGGGGGGAGGTCATCAGAGTTGAGACGGGGAGAAGGATGAGGGGGAGGAGGACCAGGGAGAGGGGGTACTGAGGGGGAGAGGTAGGTGGAGATGAGGAGGGGAAGGTAATTAGAGGGAAGGGAGGGAGGCGGGAGAAGGAGAGGATGATGGGTGGAAGGGGAGGGAGGAGAAAGGTGATGAGGGTGGCGGAGATGAGAAGGGAAGGAGTAAGGGTGATGATGATGAGGAAAAGGAGGACATTAGAGTGAAAATAGGGAAGTGGGAGAGAGTAAGAGT
>NC_051413.1:12190584-12190798 GCF_015228065.2 Penaeus monodon
GTTATTGAGTAGTGAAGCATAGGATTAGAATAGAGAAAATTAGGATTATGGTGATGATGTATGATGTATCACAATAAAATGATGAAAATGGATATAGTGAGGGTGATAATCACAATCATGTGGATGGATATAAACACGATAAGGATATGAAGGATAGTGACGCTGTCGATTAAGAAATGATAAATATGATTTTCTGAAAGAATATGTAGAAAAA
>NC_051413.1:12191510-12191577 GCF_015228065.2 Penaeus monodon
CTACACAAAGTGGCCTATCGATATTTTTTATTCATATATTTCTTATTATCAAGCACGTGTAAGGGGA
>NC_051413.1:12191876-12191962 GCF_015228065.2 Penaeus monodon
CGAACAACAAAGGAAATGAACAGCGATTAGGGGCACTAAATCCAGTGCAATAATCGGTCGCAACACAAAGTGAATGCACATAAAGC
>NC_051413.1:12192298-12192674 GCF_015228065.2 Penaeus monodon
TACTGGCAGTGTGTTAATATATCTAATAAATTAATTAACCTCATGCAGCAGTAGGGACAAAGAACAAGAACAAAGAACACTCTGTTGTTGTTATTGCAATAATTTCCCCGAATATTCAAAGAAAATAATATATTTGATTACGCCTGTTACACAGCATGATTTTATTACAATTTACACAAGGCAACAATCTGCACCAGCATTATCATATAGATTTGTGTCTGATTATTTAGATTTCATTTAACCTTCATGATTGAGCGTATTTTATGCTCTCTCTTCGTGTGGAATGAATCTGTGATCGCATATATATTACTCTATATTGATATTATGCATTATTTCCACACAGAAAACAGAAAAATACAGATGAATTGCTTATCAT
>NC_051413.1:12193305-12193598 GCF_015228065.2 Penaeus monodon
CCAACCCCAACACCCAAATCCATAACTTTATGAAAAAAGACCACCGCAAACCGAATCAGACAGACATCATTATCTCCTTTTATGATGTAATCGTTTTCAAATGTGTTTTTAATATCGCGGAATTTTAACTGCATCGTGGTGGAATAACCCATTGGGAGGGAGGAGAGCGCTGCCTGTCCCGAGCCTATAGCTTTCCTGTCTCCATATTTCTGTCTGTCGATTTATTCACGTGTGTTTCTCTGTTTACTCTCCGAATGTGATATATCTATTTGGAAAGGGTGATGGAGGGATGG
>NC_051413.1:12193669-12193849 GCF_015228065.2 Penaeus monodon
GGATGCATAAATATAGGGTTAAAGGAGGAAAGGATATGCAAACAATAATGAATGAGTGAGATAAGAGATAAATTTGTATTTTGGTATCATGGTGGGTCTGCATAAATGCTCTCTCCCTCTCTGCTAATGCCTTATTCTGTTGCATTGCAGATGAAATTCAGAACTGTGGATCGCACGAGA
>NC_051413.1:12195266-12195637 GCF_015228065.2 Penaeus monodon
GTGACCTAGTAAAGTATGTTTTCAATATGCAGTCTGCAGTGTATATTACGTAGATGTATGCATAATTAATGAATCAGTTTGTATAATTACCTTATAATTAATGGCGCACGCATAGTATATATCTATCAGTGTTATGAGCCGCTACAACCGTCATAACAATTTCAGTTTATAGCTCTGAATACAACACATAATCCCCGTAACATAATTATATTTCATAATCATTCAATTAACACAAAACGTAATCTTGCTGTATAGGAATTTTGGTCCGTCAATTTGCGCGTAAAAATCAAGCATGTGTATTTTTGTTCACATCCTATGATCGGTGAAAAAATATAAATATGATCAGCTGTTTTACCAGATTTTTTTCCGTC
>NC_051413.1:12195729-12195897 GCF_015228065.2 Penaeus monodon
GATGCTGTTCGTTTTGTGGTTACAATGAGGATAAGAGTAATGAATGCCTTAATTGGAATGACTGTTATCTAGTTTAACATAATTAGTAGTGATATCATCAATTTTCGCGTGAACTGTGATTGGAACATAATCATTGTTCACGAAAATCCGGGCCAAAGAATTAATTGC
>NC_051413.1:12196849-12196989 GCF_015228065.2 Penaeus monodon
AAGATAATAATGAAGACAATGATAATGAAGATAAAGTATATTAATTCAAAAGGTAAAGCAAAAAGAGCCAAACACTATTGATAACGGAAATAATGTTAGTATGGATGGCCACGACAAGGTGTTAAAATGATTTCAATAAC
>NC_051413.1:12197217-12197506 GCF_015228065.2 Penaeus monodon
TATGACAAAATAAAAATAATAATTTCCTTGCTTCAACAGGGCGCTAAGCCTTGACTAAAAGGAGCCAACGCAACGTATGATATAAATCTATAAATAGGCATAAACCACAAGAAAAACATATGGTCTCTTTTTATTCCGGATAATTTATCGTACCAAAAAATTATTTAACACCTAAGAACATTGCAACTTATTACTAAAGGCATGGAATTGTCGTCCATTTTAGATTCAGAAAAAAAACTTATTTTTACATTCTCTTTTGTAACTGATAACATTTCACTGAACTGCAACA
>NC_051413.1:12198480-12198658 GCF_015228065.2 Penaeus monodon
TAACAGGAAAAATCAATAACACAAAACTTTCTACACGGCAACTGAATAAAATATTTATCCTTTTATCTCCCTATCCTTGTATATATACATGTACATACCTAATGATTTACACATATCCACATTTTCGTACAAATATGACGATCCGGAATAAATTGTAGATCCTGTGGCAAATTTCAGC
>NC_051413.1:12198697-12198828 GCF_015228065.2 Penaeus monodon
TACTTGTTAGCATTATTATATTTTGTCTCTGTGCACTCTGGAGGAGGAGGGGGCTTGGATGAAAACATGTACGCTTTTGAAAATGGTGAAAATTTGGACTTACAAGTATTTGTTTCAGTGTAATGAAAATT
>NC_051413.1:12199979-12200096 GCF_015228065.2 Penaeus monodon
CCCCGCAAAATGTCCTTTCACGGGGCTGTTTCCTCCCGAATTGAAATCAGGAATCAGTTCGTTGCCTCAAGAATGTCATCCCGCGACCTCCTCCTGCGCGGCCCTGCTCCTTCTGCA
>NC_051413.1:12200308-12200425 GCF_015228065.2 Penaeus monodon
CACTGCAGAGTCTTCCCCGGACGAGATCCGATGAGATAAGGAATCCGGTGCTTTCATGGGATTTGTCGGCGAGATTCTTCTGGGCCGGAATCGGGGCTGGAACCTGATTGCAGAGGA
>NC_051413.1:12201549-12201924 GCF_015228065.2 Penaeus monodon
TAAGCTATCTTGATTGCAAGCGTTCAACACCACTGCGCCTCACTGCATGTACTCTGCTGCCCCTTTTCTGACTGGCCCCGACACTCCTCTCCCCGACAAATATTGCAACAACTGCAACTACTCTTTGCACGACACCTTCACTCCTTGCAAGACGCTCTAACTCACCGACAGGCTGTTCCGTCTGCAGATACACGTGTTGATGGCCAGTGAGTGCAACTTGGACTGTAACGGACGTGTCGCTGTCAAGATAACGACCATTGTTGCAATATCGAATGCAAGGAAGCAATATAGCAAGTCGGAAGTGGTCAAGATGGCACCTGTTTCTGACATGCTGAGGACACGTAGGGAGGTTTTCTTACTTTCTGTGTCCTGTTC
>NC_051413.1:12202298-12202407 GCF_015228065.2 Penaeus monodon
GCTCTATTATATTTTAGGTAATTGAATTAGCATGATCTGCATGATATCCCGAATGATAGCAATTTAATAGTATTTGATCTAATCACAATGACATTCACGAATTCAGGGG
>NC_051413.1:12202808-12202934 GCF_015228065.2 Penaeus monodon
GCCATTATCATTCAAGAAAAACATTATATAAAGAGAAAAAACTCTTTCCTCCGCCCACCTCTCGCGGTCTGCGTCCCTCGCGATTCCTGTTCCTCGTCAGCATTCTTGGCGAGGCCGAGGAGCTAA
>NC_051413.1:12203757-12204123 GCF_015228065.2 Penaeus monodon
TACAACACACTGAGATATAAAAGAACCTCCTTTCAATCAATCATGTTATAATTTGGGAAAATATCCTTGCCAGCCTTTACACTGTCCATCGCATCTGTTGATACTGCTATCGGTATTGTATCTTTTTCTGCTCTATTCGTCGCTCTGTGCACCATTCGGAGTACCATTTTGCAGGACTGTCACCGGCAATAAGAT
Organism: Penaeus monodon; assembly: GCF_015228065.2. Lineage (NCBI taxonomy): Eukaryota > Metazoa > Arthropoda > Malacostraca > Decapoda > Penaeidae > Penaeus > Penaeus monodon. The sequence continues at coordinate 12,203,953 of NC_051413.1, forward strand.
TCGGAATGCTGGCTGGAAAAGTGAACGAAATATTTTAATTCCCTCGATCGTTTCATCAACGTTTTTATCAGAGGAAAGTATTTCACATGGAAATCCAGTACATGGGGATTGCTTGCGACTGATTTATTCAATGTTTTTGATCGTTTTTTTCTACAGTTAGTACATAACCAG
>NC_051413.1:12204226-12204311 GCF_015228065.2 Penaeus monodon
GTTGCTGTTATAAATACCTTACCTATACTCGCCTGTTTATCGATTTCCTTGATTATGACTACAAATGATAGCTAATGAAAATGAA
>NC_051413.1:12204517-12204600 GCF_015228065.2 Penaeus monodon
TGTAATGCGCGCCATTGAGTATTCGTAACCAGGTCGAGGCGGAGAAATATTCAATTCTGCAAAACGTTTCCCTGGTAAGAAAA
>NC_051413.1:12204632-12204999 GCF_015228065.2 Penaeus monodon
GAAGCCCTAGGACGAAATACCAAATAATTACTGGGAGTAAACGTTTCAATCTGAAGCTATCTCTCTCTATTTTTTATCTATGTATTCTGAGTATTTTAAGTAATAAGTATTAAGTATTATAAGTATGAAATGCACTTTCTCTTTTAATTGATCGTTTATCTCGCCCTCGAAGGCTAAAGAGAGGGGGTGGTGGAGGGGGAGGGAGGCATGGGGGGGGGGAGATGAAAGGAACGGAAATCCTGTATCTGGCAAGAAATGAAAGTGTCTGCGCGGAGAAAAGAAGGTTTGGAAAAGGAAAAGGAAAAATACGCAGAGGCGTTTTGTCAAACCTGGGATTTTAAAACGAAGAAACTAGCAAGAGCGTCTG
>NC_051413.1:12205234-12205578 GCF_015228065.2 Penaeus monodon
TGTTGTAAATAATCAACACCCTTCTCTTTACTTAACAGAAACAATTAAGCAAAATAGCAAAAATAAGAAACTCTATTTTGCGCTGTGCTGTTTCCTCATGTTGTAACCAAGCGGCCTTATCGCATGAAGATTATTATTGCTGGAAACCTTTATATGGTTAGAATTTCCGAAATGCTGGAACGCTAGACTAAGTTGCAAAACAGGAAATTATGTCGCAGGCTTGTCTTGCATTGTCTCTCGTGTTTGTTTCACTTTTTAAAATTATTAATGATTTTTTTCTCTTTTTACTCTCCTTATTCTTCGTTACTTTTTTTGTCATGAGTCGCTTCATAGATTTCAATTAA
>NC_051413.1:12205807-12205939 GCF_015228065.2 Penaeus monodon
CTCGTGAAAAGCTGCAAAACGAAGATCGCCAATAATGAGCCGTCAACAAAAGGGACGAGAAAACAACAAGAGTAAAAAGAACGTTAATTGAGCAACGATTTTTGTTCCTATTGATCACTGAGCCGGTCAGAA
>NC_051413.1:12206461-12206532 GCF_015228065.2 Penaeus monodon
GTTCTGGGTGAGATTACTACTTATGTGAAAAACATATCAACAAAAAATCCAACAGAATTACTAGATTAACC
>NC_051413.1:12206572-12206795 GCF_015228065.2 Penaeus monodon
GTTACTACTTTTTGAACAGAACATTGTAAAAACATCAACTACATTTTTATCTGACACTGGATGATTTCAAGCAGCTGTTAGATAGCGCTGCATTGTGCATGATGAAAATGATTCGACACATTACTCACTCTAGTTGTATTTTTCGTGTTATTTTCATCCAGTACAATGAGGTGGTCGATTCTGGAATGACATGAACACGCTATATACAGTTTATAGCTTTCTC
>NC_051413.1:12206845-12206959 GCF_015228065.2 Penaeus monodon
TGTCAAAACTACCTTAGCGACATTGAGCTAAATGTCAACGCACTCCCTCCCCTGTTTTCCATATATAAGTAGTACCCAAACGTACTGTTAGATATATGTAGCTGACCATTATAA
>NC_051413.1:12207456-12207594 GCF_015228065.2 Penaeus monodon
CACTGAAGTTATGGTGAAATCCTAGCCACGCTTTTCCTAGAAATATCTTTAAGTGCAGGTTTTACAAATTAATGAAAAGTTTCTTCCTATAACCTTAATTACAGCGTTATAGGATTATTGGATATTTCTAGTAATAAA
>NC_051413.1:12209475-12209562 GCF_015228065.2 Penaeus monodon
AAGATATAAAAAATAACAAGAAAAAGCAGCAGAAAATATCGGCAACCCGCAATGAAGATTGGCATCAAAGTCGAGGCAGAATATTGA
>NC_051413.1:12209721-12209917 GCF_015228065.2 Penaeus monodon
GGCGATCAAATTATAATGATAATTTCTTGGGCAACGTCCCACCTTATTGCAAGAGGATATAACATTCCTGGAAGCTATTTCTAACAACTGCAACGGGCTTCAAATCCCTGAAAGTTTTTCTTTGCCTCTTATGTATTTATCGGGCTGTTTGCTTGCCGCCTTTTCGCTTGTGTAATAGAAGTTATGGCGATGCTTC
>NC_051413.1:12210515-12210791 GCF_015228065.2 Penaeus monodon
TTTCGTTAATATGATCATCGCCATCATCTTAGTAGCAGCAGCTATTTTACTACTATCACTGCTATCACCATCATCGTTATTACTATTATTCGTAGTAGTGGTGGTAAGACAACAAATAATATCATCGTAACTATTACTATCGCTGTTTTTTCACGATTTTACACATCTTTCTTCTTGGTAACTTTTATTCCACAAATAATCTATATTTTCCTGTATATTAAAGTATCCTTGCTACGTCAGTGTGCGTGTATGTGTCTGTGGTTTTAGGCGGGTCTT
>NC_051413.1:12211193-12211563 GCF_015228065.2 Penaeus monodon
ACGTATATATGTGAGCTTTTTAATGTGTGTTTGTGTCTCTGTTTATATGTGTCACTATCTGGTTCAAAGTTTGTCCGTCTCGCTTAGTTTATGTGAAAGAGTGAGAGTGAGTGGATGTATGTGTTGTTTGTGTGTTTAATTATTCATATGTGTGCGTGTCTGCTTCAGAGTGTACGTTGCTGTTATCTGTATGCAACACAAAGATAACACAAGAAAAAATAACCAACATATCTACCAGTGAAAAAAAATTAAGTTAAACAGATTAACACAAATCAAAAGGATATCTCACAGGGAAGCTACACGTAATTAAACATTTCATTTCATGCACGCAATTATAGACCTTGTGGAGGAAAATATTTGATAAGGACGA
>NC_051413.1:12212762-12212883 GCF_015228065.2 Penaeus monodon
CAAACCCCCTCAAAACTCACACACCACGGGAAACCGGCAATGGGGGGGAAAGGTCCTCATCTCTCCCCTCCCTTATGGGTTCATTCTGCCCCTCCTTCCCCTTTCCCCCCCTTTTCCTCCT
>NC_051413.1:12213123-12213204 GCF_015228065.2 Penaeus monodon
GAATATAAAAGTGGGAGGAGGAGGGAGAAGGTGGGGAGTCTGAAGGGGTGGGAGTGAAAGATGGAAGGGAAAAGGTAAGAG
>NC_051413.1:12213321-12213576 GCF_015228065.2 Penaeus monodon
GGGAAGGTGAAACAGAGAATAAGAAAGAAGTGAAGAAATGGGGGTTGGGGGTGCAGGGTGATAATAAGCCAGAATATTATTAGAGGAAGATGGGAATGATAACTAAGAGGAAGGGAATAAAAAGTGGGAGGAGAGGGAGGCAAGATATCACTTTAATTGGCCTTTACCGAGAATGGCATTATGATGACACCGGAGAGACTTGATTAATCTTTTGAGTAATTTTTATATTGCTTTCACTGGGGTCTGAAGATGGTG
>NC_051413.1:12213874-12214907 GCF_015228065.2 Penaeus monodon
GGCTCAATTTTCTTTTTTCGACTGGGTCTTTTCATCGCCGCCGTCGTGATGTGTGCCCTGCTATCAGGGTATCCTCCCAGGGTCTGTAGTATACGGCTTGGAAACTTCATATAGGGAGGACGAGGAAAACGACAACGGAGAACCAAGAAGCTCCAAGAGGACCAAGAAGACCCGGGCCAAGAGACGGCAGAGGATCGACGTCCAGTGCCCAGCCCTGCCTGAGTATGAGCACGTCCTTCCTAGGTTGATGTTGCCTTCCCAGATTTTTTTTTTTTTTTCAGGATTTTCAAGCCTTCAAACGAACCTCGAGGCAAGCCAGAAAAATGTGGGGGCAAGCTTCAAGACCACGAAGAGGAAGTTCTGAACCTCTGACATCCTTTTCTAAGGATGTACCATTTCGGAGCGCCTCGACGTCAAGCTCAGCGAGGAGGAGGCGACCAAAGGACCGACCAGCAAGGTAGTGTTAGCCCTGACGAGCACCGTCCCTACGGCCTTCAGCAAAAGGATCCTTGCAGAGGACTACTTCAACAGCATGAAGATTGTCCGCTGCTCGAAAAGGTTAACATTGCCCCGTTGAACGTCTCCGGTGGGGTCTGCAGGGGGCTCTTGCGACTGAACACCGAAAGGAGGAAACGTAGCCTAATAGCGTAGCCTAGTCATTTGGGCCCAAAAAAGGCTAGAACAACCTGTTTTCAGTTCATGATTATTATTATTTTTTAAATGTGACAAAAAGAAACGCATTTTGATTTCTATGTCTTTATTTATCCTTAAACTTATATAATGATTTTGATATTTATGACAAAAATGTTACATTAAACTAGAAAGTTCATTATTTTTTATCGCTACCATTACATAAATCATGCTATGCTTTCCAGCAAGTTACTTTTTTCTGGTTAATTCATCTCCCATGATTTTCTACCATGAAAAAAGGAACTTAAAAAAAAAAAAATCATTTTCTGTAACTGAAAATTTAAATTTGTGATGTATTTCTATGAGTTCCCTGTGGAAGGTTAAAGTCCTTCTGTACACAGAA
>NC_051413.1:12214966-12215469 GCF_015228065.2 Penaeus monodon
CCTTTCTCCCGCCCTCTTTTATAGGCATTTTTTATTAATTATTTTTCTTTTAACTTCTGCTTTGATGCTTTGTGTTAAGCCACTTTTTCTAAGCCTCTTTGATATCCCATTCCTGTTTTTCCCTTCTTCTTTTTCTCTCTCTCTTTTTCCTTTCAACTTTTTTTTTAACCATGCAGTTAATTCCCTTTGCCTTTTTTACGCTTGTCTGCATAAAAAAGGGTACCTCGAATCCTTCACTTTGTCAATAGTAATGAAAAAAGTTTATCGCATTTTGATCAGAACTCTATTTACCGAGGATCAGATTTCACAACAATCAGTTATTTATTGAGCAACTCATCAATGTCATAAACTCAGTCAGCACCAGACATTAAAACGTGCACTTTTATGTTATCACAATCATTCAAATTATAATTCATCAAACTAAAATGACAGCGTGTGTCGGATGGCTATAACACATGTGGGTAGTTTTAGAATATTACCCCATATTATCTGGCTGCCATGTT
>NC_051413.1:12215782-12215932 GCF_015228065.2 Penaeus monodon
TGACCTCTGCCCGGCACATCTCTGCATTGTTGCCTCGACGCTACCATCTACAATAAACCTAACCAGACTGTGCGTTTACCTACATCACCAAAGCAGGGTCTACCACACAACAAACTAGTGCCACTCGTGAAATCCCAACCCAAGGCACCT
>NC_051413.1:12216052-12216180 GCF_015228065.2 Penaeus monodon
GTCGCGTATTCGCATACAAATTCATTTGAATGCCTGAGCTCTCCAGAAGTATTTTCAATCAGTGTTCTGGTCAGTTTTAAGACCTTTTAAAGCCTTTGCTCAAAGTTCTGTGAGCGAGGACAGAGGCA
>NC_051413.1:12216562-12217484 GCF_015228065.2 Penaeus monodon
TCTGTATAAGCCCCGTCTTGCTTCACTGAAAACTTAACAATAATAACGGCTTGGATGTCGCAGATTGCGGAGAACGATAGTGTGATATTTCTAGTATAACTCAATTCACTATGTTAGGGTAAGTCCATTGACCACGTTCCCTGGTGAGAAGAACGAAATAAAAATAATGACATTCATGATACGGTGTAATGAAACATGAATGTAATAACGAACAATCTATTAAAGCTCCATGTTACCTTCCTAGAAAGACGTAAACATATTTGTGATTTTCAAAACACTAAAGGAAAAGGAAAGAAGGATGAATCAGTGTAATTAGCTACGAACATTTGCAAAAATAATTATTTTGAAGCAAGCTATACAGCGTGATATGAGATGTATACTTGAATTAAAAGTAATTGCGTTTCTGGAAATTCATATATATTTTTGTTACTTTTTTACGAAAAAGGTCAAAAAGATTGTGAAGAAGGTTTTTTATGTCATAGATCGAGACAGGAAACGCGACAAAAACACTGAAATGAAGGTGAATGAAGTAGGAATAATGTACGTTTAATATTATAATTAAGAACGGGAGAATGTACGTGTTAGCATTTCAAATAATCTCCGTGTTACTCCATTGAAAGCTTTCCAATGGTAGTGCTTTTACTGTTTATGGACTGAGAAGGAAGAAAGCATCATGGTAGGATATCATTACCCGTACTGGAAATGTGGTTATGCTGTCAAGCCACAAAACCTGTTACTTCACAATTCGATGGTAATAACAGTAATGAAAACAATGGCAAGATGAAAAAATTATAATTAAAAATGAAAGTAATAACTGAGTATCCCTCATGTTACTCCAAGAAATCTTAATTCTAATGTGATATTGAAATAAAATAAGTGAACTTAAATGCACTAAAGTTGATTGTAAAGTAAAGGTGCTTGA
>NC_051413.1:12217513-12218155 GCF_015228065.2 Penaeus monodon
AGTATGCTATAAACAGAGTCGGAAAATACAGCAGTAAAATGCTATACAGCCGTACTAGGAGCAATCCATGTAAGTTCCGGCTTAAGGAATTTGAAAAGGATATGATAAAATGAGTACACTGAAACATAAGTGTGATGAAGATAATCCTTTTGAACTCAATGTTACTTCAATAAAATCTTTACAGAAATGCCTCCTATACCTCTATGTGATTAACATTACGCTCAGGCTATATATGTCTTATAAAGTTGGATAGTTAAAGACTTTGGCTAAAATTTGATTGCATTTGGCATTAACTCCCTAACAAGATTTGTTAACCCGGATATTAATAGATTTACGTGTGTGTTGACCTGTGGTACCTTGTGCAGTTGATTAATATTCAATAGATCAGTGCTCCATATAATATACATAGATATTCACACTGCATGCGAGATAATAGATCGTCCATCATGATATGCAGAACTATTCCCAAACATGTTTAACATGAATGGTTATGTTGATTTTTTTATGCCGTTGCAGAAAACCCCTTGGGCGAATGCTTTCAACACTAACGTTTTTTACCACCCCTGGGCAAGGGTGTGTATGAGATCAGTGTTTATTGCGTGTTTCTGAAGGAGATATAAACGGAACCGGTTAAATACAATC
>NC_051413.1:12218414-12218541 GCF_015228065.2 Penaeus monodon
AGATCCTCTCCCTACACTTGTCCCCCAGCGGCTTCAAGACTCACAGCTGGGCCGAGAGAGTAGAAAATAGAGCTATGTGAACGAACAATGATGAAGCCATAGTTAAACCCTCCTAGGCTTCCCTTTC
>NC_051413.1:12218731-12218861 GCF_015228065.2 Penaeus monodon
ACGAAGGTATTGGGGAGACTTTTGAGGGGAGGGAAGGGGAGGAGAGGGGAGGGTTGGGGGCGACCAGAGAGGGAGATCGAGGGAAGGAGAGGGGAACGGAGAGGACGAAAAAAGGAAAATGGTTGAGGGG
>NC_051413.1:12219089-12219578 GCF_015228065.2 Penaeus monodon
ATGCAAAAAAAATAAATAAAAAATGAGGAGACACACCTCTAAAAATAAAAAAGCAACTAGTTTATGGAACCATTGTGCTGCACGAATATACGCAGTCTCTCCTCCTCGCCAGGTGCACTCCTCACGCACTCAAAGCCGAACAATAGAGTGGGTATGACGGAGACGAAAGTTATATGCCACTGAATATGCACATATCATGCATATTATAACCATCGCAGACTAAAGGATAATGTAAAACGGGTTCAAAATTATTCATAGAATGGTTATGTAGTGAAAAGCGAATTAATAAAATGAAAAACTATTGTCTGAGAAATTTCGTCTTTTTTCGCTTTTGATATTCTAATCTGGGGTATTTGAATGAATCACGTCACAATGTTATTATTCAATGGCTCAGGATTTCAACAATACAAACTAAATGCGCGAGAAATTTGCTGTGTTCCGCTGTTTCCGCTTTGCACTCTTCAGTATCGTAGACTTTTCTTTGCCAAA
>NC_051413.1:12219939-12220233 GCF_015228065.2 Penaeus monodon
CCACCAGAGCAGAGGCTCTTCAGCCCAGCCATTACCTCGCGCAAGATCACTGGAGGTACAAGCACTCACCTCCACACTGGCAACACGTCAAGTGAAAGGAGGAAGGGAGGGAGGGAGAGCAAAGGGTTGCAGGGCTGGGGGGGGGGGTCTGAACTGTAGTTTAAATACCTACGTACAAACCTGATGTAACAGAAAATCCCTGCAACAGATGAACATAAAGCATAAGACAACGTAACACGAATAGCTCCACTGGGTAAAAAGTTCAGCAATGAATATTCTGTAAGATTTTATGCT
>NC_051413.1:12221070-12221363 GCF_015228065.2 Penaeus monodon
CTGAGAGACAGCCAGCCAGCCGATAAAACAGACCGACCGACCGACCCCGCATCCTCAGGTTCCAAACGCCCTCCTCATCCCGCGTAAGTGTTCCCTTCGCCTTGACAGCGGTGGCCTTTCGCGGGAAATCCGGCCGCCACGTCGTAACAGGCTCCGTTACAGCGACATATTACAGCACATCCGTTTAGGCTGAAGTGCGTCTCTCGCGACTGGACAGCGATTCCTGGGAAGGAGGAAGGTTTGAGATGCGGCCGCCTTCTCTTCGATCTCATTTTGCTCTATTCATCTATATT
>NC_051413.1:12221588-12221736 GCF_015228065.2 Penaeus monodon
ATTTACACATTATCTATAAATTAATATGTCGATTTAATGAATCCACGATAACGAGCATATGGGTTTATGGGCTTGTGTATTATTTATTGCATTTGAAGACGCTTTCTCTCTCCCATTCTCTGTCTGCATGTATCTGTCTGTCTGTCCG
>NC_051413.1:12221825-12221969 GCF_015228065.2 Penaeus monodon
AACAATTTCTATCTTTAACTTCCCTTTGACTACGTCCTCGATCTCAACGATTCCCTTTACCTTAAGTTTTCACTTAATAACTAACTAATGGATGTAAACTTGATGTAGAGAACAGACTGATCTTTTAAAGTTATACGTACTCAA
>NC_051413.1:12222134-12222213 GCF_015228065.2 Penaeus monodon
TCCATTAGCGAAGTATTGACTAAACGTGAGGCATCTATTCATGGCTTTAGATCGCCAGCAAAACCACGAAAACCTGATT
>NC_051413.1:12225937-12226195 GCF_015228065.2 Penaeus monodon
AGACAATAGTTTTCCAATAAATTTTCCGATACTTCAAATTGCCTTAAATCTCAATCAGTCAGGGCTGGATATTTCCATAACCCTCTTCACTATGGCGGTAACATTTTCAGCGAGACTTTACAATTGTCTGTCAATATTTCGATATAGAATTATCGCTCAGTTTTATCTGATATCTGAGATTCTTTTAGTCATTGACATTCATGTTAATTTCAGGAACACGCACATGCACGTGTACACAAACTTACACACACAAACAGA
>NC_051413.1:12226284-12226426 GCF_015228065.2 Penaeus monodon
TACAGCATATGTATGGCAGAGAAAAAATACATTTAGTGAGTCCGTGTACTATACAGAACATAACGGTTGATCCCCTCTGTGTTATTGTAATTAATTTCAGAATCGTAAACATCGATGTTAACTTCATTAGCACACTTACCAT
>NC_051413.1:12226528-12226974 GCF_015228065.2 Penaeus monodon
TACACCTTTATTTATTTTTTTCATTCCAATCTCTTCTTCCTCCTTTATATTTATTTGCTTCACCAACTCACTTTTTGTGACTCGGTAAATTTGTTGCAACATCAATAAAGAGAGAAAATAAATGGAAAAAAAAGAGTGTGACAGAAAGAAGCTTGTACAAAAATAGATATACATTCTTTATTGCTCCTATGGAAAGCCAGAATGCATATTGAGTCTTGCTAATTGCGTATAGCACTACTGAATGGCTAGAGAGCGTGATTTCCATATTGCCAGGTTGAAAATCCTTTGCAAAGTCCAGAGAAATGTGAAATACTGGGAACAGCATTCGTACTAATAAATACCTTTGCGCCAGAATATGCTACAAAATGCTGTATATATTTCTGGAACATTCCAAATCTTACGGCGGCGATTGCAATGGCAGTGAAAGTGACTGGTGTGAGTTTTAT
>NC_051413.1:12227338-12227583 GCF_015228065.2 Penaeus monodon
ACTCGCAGTTTCGATATATTGGAGAAAAAGAGAGGAAAATGTTTCCTGGAAGCTAAAAATATCTTTGCCATGATGCCTTTAGCTAGGATGTAAGACCATCTAGAAAATAATGAAATAAATCTGTAACTTGCGCTGAAAAATGCGGTAAAACTGATTGCTCTTCGGAAATGGTAACAGTTTTTAGTATGTATACAATAATATTATCAACTGGGATACTGGGAGCGGTGATGTTACATCTATTCCAG
>NC_051413.1:12227730-12227951 GCF_015228065.2 Penaeus monodon
TCAATAACATTAACAACAACAGTAACAGAACCATTTCTCATAGATCACTCCATTAACATCTACAACAGTAACAAAAAAATCAAAAATGAAAATAATGATAATCAAAAGAGATTCTAATGATAGCATAATTGATTTCCAGTCATTTACGTACTAATTACTCTATTCATTATTTCACAAAAGCACGAACGTGGTTTATTGTGGCCAAGCGTTGATTAAGGTAT
>NC_051413.1:12230176-12230335 GCF_015228065.2 Penaeus monodon
CGAAACCCATCATCACCAACAGTACAAATACTAAAAATAAAACCCTATACTCACATGAAATTATAAATACATAATTAACTTTTTGAATGTCATCATCATCTTTTACCCTGTTCTCTTCATATCCTAGGCCTTGATGAGAGGTGAATAACATCGTATCCA
>NC_051413.1:12232810-12232932 GCF_015228065.2 Penaeus monodon
TTTCCTTTATCATTTATGATAAGGTGAAATGAATAAGTATTGGCTAGATTTTGAGGGCATTTCAATTCTGCCGTACACTTGTAATCCTAGAAAGTTTACTCATAAAAACTGATAGTTTATGT
>NC_051413.1:12233849-12234066 GCF_015228065.2 Penaeus monodon
CCCACACGAAGTAAAATGGGTCGAACGCCTTTTTAATTCCTGTCTAAGGGGATGAATAATGACTTTCTTTACATAATAGTTTCTTTAAAAGAGTCAACCCCTTCACATCCCCCCCTTTCCCCCTCACCTCCCCCCCTTGCGTTCGAGTCAATACTTTTATCTTGGTGAATTAATATTGATTGTGTCTTGGGGGGAGAAGGGGGGAGGGGGGGTAATC
>NC_051413.1:12234361-12234915 GCF_015228065.2 Penaeus monodon
CCCCCATCAATTTTTACCGTTTGCACTTAGGAAATAAACGCTTTGAACAGACCAATTCAGCAGAGCGTGATATTTGCCAGATGTTATTCGCTTTATACATAATACTCTGCGTGGACGTACATTTGCATCACAATATTCGTACCAATTGCATGCGGGAATGCGAATATCGTTGCACTCATATTGCAAAGAGCATTCGTATTGTCAATGAAAAGTATCTCTATAATGCCAACGTTTGTTGCGATGAATTTTATAGCCAAGTTTAGAGAGAATATTTCAGTTTTATTGATAAATATGGCAATGAGCAATAGTTTTTTTTATCGAAACAGGTCAAATAAGAGGTGGAAAAACTGTTATAGTGCTGAAAAACAATTTTAAATTGATATTTTCTTAATCTAACGTGTGGAAAGGATATTAGGTTGTGTGGAATTTAACAGTAATACATCATGGAGACAATATATGACGCAGAGGCAAGTAAATGTAATTTAAAAGGAGTAATATATATACACATGCGAAAATGATTTATATGTACTTATATGTATATACAGACGATGCAT
>NC_051413.1:12235193-12235736 GCF_015228065.2 Penaeus monodon
GGAAGAAAGACGTGTTACTGGAGAGAAGTAGATATGTGAAGTGAGAAAAAAGGAAAAAAATCAGCAAAACAGAAACAGAGAAACAAACGTACCAACAAACAAAGCAAATAAAAAATGACATAAAATAAGGGAAGAATTTCCCCCCCCCCTAAAAAAAAGCTTAAAAGCAGAAGGAAATACAGAGAAAACGAGAGAAAAAGGAGGTGGAAATAAAAGCAAGAAAAGGGGAGCCGGGAACACGGACTAACTTCGCAACGCTCTCGAAGGCCGTAATGCAAGTGCATCGAGTGGCACTAACATGGCCCATTTAGGAAGGAAAGGCCACGTAAGGACGGAGCATGACTTGCCTAAAGGTGAAAATACGACCTTAAAACATGATAAGTGCGAGGGAACACTTGCAATGCCCCCGAGCCAGCGTGCATTTCCCTGACTCGAATCAAAGTGGGAAGGAAGGAGGCTCTGAAGTTGCTAATTCCTCGTCTTATTGAGCGCCTTTGGTGTCTTGCGGGAGGGCATTGGGGTGAAGGTGTCGGTGCATTGGCT
>NC_051413.1:12235998-12236363 GCF_015228065.2 Penaeus monodon
CAACATTATCCTACTCTCTGTTTCTGTTCCATTAGCTGCCGCGAAAACAACTCACAGTAGCTAAACAAGGTAACCTCATACTAACTACGAGGTGTGACGGGGCAGCACCAAAAAGAGAATGTACTGTAAAAACTATTTGTTAGAAAAGATAGAGATAAAGAAGAGACTGTAATACTCGGTCTCCTAACAAGTCCAAAAGAAGTTATGGATGGATAAGTTAACAAAAGAACAAATAAACGAGCGAATAGGGAGAGAGAGAGATTGATAACTAAATTATTTGAAAAGTAAATTTATTATATTAACATATTACGACAGATAGGCTGTCCCATACAGAAGACTATTCGGAATTGTGTAAGGCTGAGACA
>NC_051413.1:12236516-12236943 GCF_015228065.2 Penaeus monodon
TGCAGCTACAAGTAGACAGATTGAATCTCTTGTATCACGCGTACTCTTCAAGGTAAGAACGATATCAGTAATAAGAACGATCAAAGCGATAGTAACGATGATTGCCTAGTCAGAACATACTTGCGGGTTTTATCAATACCGCCTTGATTAATCAAACATTGAAAAGACGATTAGCTTTGACCTTTAGCAGTGGGAATCAAAGTAAAGGGAGCGACCCGTCTTTGTAGTTATACTGTATGAACTGCATTACTTGACATATCTGTCTCTGTACAGGCGATGGAACGGAGAAGATGGAAAGTTGACGCACAAGATATATAAATCAAAATTTTGACGCAATTACAATTACTGAAACGGAAGCTAAATGCCTTACGAAAGGATGGGTATCTTTATGCATTACTGACAATATACTTTAACATGGAAAAATCAC
>NC_051413.1:12237031-12237956 GCF_015228065.2 Penaeus monodon
CATCATCAAAGATATTTCTCCTTTGTGTGGTAAGAACAAACTGAAAATTAATAAAACGATGAAAACCGAAGAAGAAAAAGATGATGAAGGTGATGGAGATTAAGATGAAGCTAAAGGTGAAGAAGAAAAAGAAACAAGAGAGAAAAAAGTGCTTTACACCCCTTTCACAGAACAACTTATCAGGCAGTTCAGTATCGTAAAGTTCAGCGGGAGAGGCAGTTCAGTTTCGTGAAGTCAGTTCAGTTTCGTAAAATCAGTTGTTTCGTGAAATTAGTTCAATTTCGTAAAGTCAGTTTGGCTTCGTGAAGCCAGTTTAGTTCCGCAAAGTTAGTTCATTTTCGTAAATTCACTCCAGTTTTTTAAAGTCAGTCCGGTTTCATGAAGTCAGTTCAGTTTCCTGAAGCCAGTTCAGTTTCGCAAAGTCAATTCAGTTTCATAAAGTCAGTTCAGCTTTGTGGAGTCAGTTCAGTTTCGTTAGATCGGTTCAGTTTCGTGAAATTAGTTGTTTCGTAAAGTCAGTTCTGTTTCGCGATGTCTTCAGGTCCGTTAGTCAAGTTCTGTTTCGTGAAAACAATTCAGTTTCGAGTGGTCGGTTCAGTTTCGTAAAATCAATTAAATTTTTTAGAGTTAGTTCAGTATTGTAAAGTCAAGCCTAGTTCACTTTCGTGAATCCAGTCCATTTTCGTGTAGTTTAGTTTTATGTATCAAATTCAGTTTCGTGAACTGAATTCAGTTTCGTAAAGTCAGTTCAATTTCGTAAAGTCAGTCCAGCTTCGTACAATCCACTGGGAGAATCTTATTCAAGAATCTCCGAGCCAATAAGAAGTTACTGTTTATTGCACCTGTCAATCACACCCGCCAGCTGTCAATTAGCCACTGTGGTAATCGCAAAGGAATGCAGGGAGGAGGACAAATTCCTGAAAAT